>NC_048588.1:4315000-4402500 GCF_013265735.2 Oncorhynchus mykiss | reverse complement strand
GTTACATTCCAGTTATGAGGGAGAGGGTCCTGCTGAGGTTGTTGTTACATTCCAGTGATGAGGGAGAGGGCCCTGCTGAGGTTGTTGTTACATTCCAGTGATGAGGGAGAGGGCCCTGCTGAGGTTGTTGTTACATTCCAGTTATGAGGGAGAGGGTCCTGCTGAGGTTGTTGTTACAATCCAGTGATGAGGGAGAGGGCCCTGCTGAGGTTGTTGTTACATTCCAGTGATGAGGGAGAGGGCCCTGCTGAGGTTGTTGTTACAATCCAGTGATGAGGGAGAGGGACCTTCTGAGGTTGTTGTTACAATCCAGTGATGAGGGAGAGGGCCCTGCTGAGGTTGTTGTTACAATCCAGTGATGAGGGAGAGGGCCCTGCTGAGGTTGTTGTTACAATCCAGTGATGAGGGAGAGGGCCCTGCTGAGGTTGATGTTACATTCCAGTGATGAGGGAGAGGGTCCTGCTGAGGTTGTTGTTACAATCCAGTGATGAGGGAGAGGGACCAGCTGAGGTTGTTGTTACATTCCAGTGATGAGGGGGAGGGCCCTGCTGAGGTTGTTGTTACATTCCAGTGATGAGGGAGAGGGTCCTGCTGAGGTTGTTGTTACATTCCAGTGATGAGGGAGAGGGTCCTTCTGATGTTGTTGTTACAATCCAGTGATGAGGGAGAGGGACCTTCTGAGGTTGTTGTTACATTCCAGTGATTAGGGAGAGGGCCCTGCTGAGGTTGTTGTTACATTCCAGTGATGAGGGAGAGGGTCCTGCTGAGGTTGTTGTTACATTCCAGTGATGAGGGAGAGGGCCCTGCTGAGGTTGTTGTTACATTCCAGTGATGAGGAAGAGGTCCCTGCTGAGGTTGTTGTTACATTCCAGTGATGAGGGAGAGGGTCCTGCTGAGGTTGTTGTTACAATCCAGTGATGAGGGAGAGGGCCCTGCTGAGGTTGTTGTTACATTCCAGTGATGAGGGAGAGGGTCCTGCTGAGGTTGTTGTTACAATCCAGTGATGAGGGAGAGGGCCCTGCTGAGGTTGTTGTTACAATCCAATGATGAGGGAGAGGGCCCTGCTGAGGTTGTTGTTACATTCCAGTTATGAGGGAGAGGGTCCTGCTGAGGTTGTTGTTACATTCCAGTGATGAGGGAGAGGGCCCTGCTGAGGTTGTTGTTACAATCCAGTGATGAGGGAGAGGGACCTTCTGAGGTTGTTGTTACAATCCAGTGATGAGGGAGAGGGCCCTGCTGAGGTTGTTGTTACAATCCAGTGATGAGGGAGAGGGCCCTGCTGAGGTTGTTGTTACAATCCAGTGATGAGGGAGAGGGCCCTGCTGAGGTTGATGTTACATTCCAGTGATGAGGGAGAGGGTCCTGCTGAGGTTGTTGTTACAATCCAGTGATGAGGGAGAGGGACCAGCTGAGGTTGTTGTTACATTCCAGTGATGAGGGGGAGGGCCCTGCTGAGGTTGTTGTTACATTCCAGTGATGAGGGAGAGGGTCCTGCTGAGGTTGTTGTTACATTCCAGTGATGAGGGAGAGGGTCCTGCTGATGTTGTTGTTACAATCCAGTGATGAGGGAGAGGGACCTTCTGAGGTTGTTGTTACATTCCAGTGATTAGGGAGAGGGCCCTGCTGAGGTTGTTGTTACATTCCAGTGATGAGGGAGAGGGTCCTGCTGAGGTTGTTGTTACATTCCAGTGATGAGGGAGAGGGCCCTGCTGAGGTTGTTGTTACATTCCAGTGATGAGGAAGAGGTCCCTGCTGAGGTTGTTGTTACATTCCAGTGATGAGGGAGAGGGTCCTGCTGAGGTTGTTGTTACAATCCAGTGATGAGGGAGAGGGCCCTGCTGAGGTTGTTGTTACATTCCAGTGATGAGGGAGAGGGTCCTGCTGAGGTTGTTGTTACAATCCAGTGATGAGGGAGAGGGCCCTGCTGAGGTTGTTGTTACAATCCAATGATGAGGGAGAGGGCCCTGCTGAGGTTGTTGTTACATTCCAGTTATGAGGGAGAGGGTCCTGCTGAGGTTGTTGTTACATTCCAGTGATGAGGGAGAGGGCCCTGCTGAGGTTGTTGTTACATTCCAGTGATTAGGGAGAGGGCCCTGCTGAGGTTGTTGTTACATTCCAGTGATGAGGGAGAGGGCCCTGCTGAGGTTGTTGTTACATTCCAGTTATGAGGGAGAGGGCCCTGCTGAGGTTGTTGTTACATTCCAGTGATGAGGGAGAGGGTCCTGCTGAGGTTGTTGTTACAATCCAGTGATGAGGGAGAGGGCCCTGCTGAGGTTGTTGTTACATTCCAGTGATGAGGGAGAGGGCCCTGCTGAGGTTGTTGTTACATTCCAGTTATGAGGGAGAGGGCCCTGCTGAGGTTGTTGTTACATTCCAGTGATGAGGGAGAGGGTCCTGCTGAGGTTGTTGTTACAATCCAGTGATGAGGGAGAGGGCCCTGCTGAGGTTGTTGTTACAATCCAGTGATGAGGGAGAGGGCCCTGCTGAGGTTGTTGTTACATTCCAGTGATGAGGAAGAGGGCCCTGCTGAGGTTGTTGTTACATTCCAGTGATGAGGGAGAGGGACCTGCTGAGGTTGTTGTTACGTTCCAGTGATGAGGGAGAGGGCCCTGCTGAGGTTGTTGTTACATTCCAGTGATGAGGGAGAGGGCCCTGCTGAGGTTGTTGTTACATTCCAGTGATGAGGGAGAGGGTCCTGCTGAGGTTGTTGTTACATTCCAGTTATGAGGGAGAGGGTCCTGCTGAGGTTGTTGTTACATTCCAGTGATGAGGGAGAGGGCCCTGCTGAGGTTGTTGTTACATTCCAGTGATGAGGGAGAGGGCCCTGCTGAGGTTGTTGTTACATTCCAGTTATGAGGGAGAGGGCCCTGCTGAGGTTGTTGTTACAATCCAGTGATGAGGGAGAGGGACCTGCTGAGGTTGTTGTTAAATTCCAGTGATGAGGGAGAGGGTCCTGCTGAGGTTGTTGTTACAATCCAGTGATGAGGGAGAGGGCCCTGCTGAGGTTGATGTTACATTCCAGTGATGAGGGAGAGGGTCCTGCTGAGGTTGTTGTTACAATCCAGTGATGAGGGAGAGGGACCAGCTGAGGTTGTTGTTACATTCCAGTGATGAGGGAGAGGGCCCTGCTGAGGTTGTTGTTACAATCCAGTGATGAGGGAGAGGGACCTTCTGAGGTTGTTGTTACAATCCAGTGATGAGGGAGAGGGCCTTGCTGAGGTTGTTGTTACAATCCAGTGATGAGGGAGAGGGCCCTGCTGAGGTTGTTGTTACAATCCAGTGATGAGGGAGAGGGCCCTGCTGAGGTTGATGTTACATTCCAGTGATGAGGGAGAGGGTCCTGCTGAGGTTGTTGTTACAATCCAGTGATGAGGGAGAGGGACCAGCTGAGGTTGTTGTTACATTCCAGTGATGAGGGGGAGGGCCCTGCTGAGGTTGTTGTTACATTCCAGTGATGAGGGAGAGGGTCCTGCTGAGGTTGTTGTTACATTCCAGTGATGAGGGAGAGGGTCCTGCTGATGTTGTTGTTACAATCCAGTGATGAGGGAGAGGGACCTTCTGAGGTTGTTGTTACATTCCAGTGATTAGGGAGAGGGCCCTGCTGAGGTTGTTGTTACATTCCAGTGATGAGGGAGAGGGTCCTGCTGAGGTTGTTGTTACATTCCAGTGATGAGGGAGAGGGCCCTGCTGAGGTTGTTGTTACATTCCAGTGATGAGGAAGAGGTCCCTGCTGAGGTTGTTGTTACATTCCAGTGATGAGGGAGAGGGTCCTGCTGAGGTTGTTGTTACAATCCAGTGATGAGGGAGAGGGCCCTGCTGAGGTTGTTGTTACATTCCAGTGATGAGGGAGAGGGTCCTGCTGAGGTTGTTGTTACAATCCAGTGATGAGGGAGAGGGCCCTGCTGAGGTTGTTGTTACAATCCAATGATGAGGGAGAGGGCCCTGCTGAGGTTGTTGTTACATTCCAGTTATGAGGGAGAGGGTCCTGCTGAGGTTGTTGTTACATTCCAGTGATTAGGGAGAGGGCCCTGCTGAGGTTGTTGTTACATTCCAGTGATGAGGGAGAGGGCCCTGCTGAGGTTGTTGTTACATTCCAGTTATGAGGGAGAGGGCCCTGCTGAGGTTGTTGTTACATTCCAGTGATGAGGGAGAGGGTCCTGCTGAGGTTGTTGTTACAATCCAGTGATGAGGGAGAGGGCCCTGCTGAGGTTGTTGTTACATTCCAGTGATGAGGGAGAGGGCCCTGCTGAGGTTGTTGTTACATTCCAGTTATGAGGGAGAGGGCCCTGCTGAGGTTGTTGTTACATTCCAGTGATGAGGGAGAGGGTCCTGCTGAGGTTGTTGTTACAATCCAGTGATGAGGGAGAGGGCCCTGCTGAGGTTGTTGTTACAATCCAGTGATGAGGGAGAGGGCCCTGCTGAGGTTGTTGTTACATTCCAGTGATGAGGGAGAGGGCCCTGCTGAGGTTGATGTTACATTCCAGTGATGAGGGAGAGGGCCCTGCTGAGGTTGTTGTTACAATCCAGTGATGAGGGAGAGGGCCCTGCTGAGGTTGATGTTACATTCCAGTGATGAGGGAGAGGGTCCTGCTGAGGTTGTTGTTACAATCCAGTGATGAGGGAGAGGGACCAGCTGAGGTTGTTGTTACATTCCAGTGATGAGGGAGAGGGCCCTGCTGAGGTTGTTGTTACAATCCAGTGATGAGGGAGAGGGACCTTCTGAGGTTGTTGTTACAATCCAGTGATGAGGGAGAGGGCCTTGCTGAGGTTGTTGTTACAATCCAGTGATGAGGGAGAGGGCCCTGCTGAGGTTGTTGTTACAATCCAGTGATGAGGGAGAGGGCCCTGCTGAGGTTGATGTTACATTCCAGTGATGAGGGAGAGGGTCCTGCTGAGGTTGTTGTTACAATCCAGTGATGAGGGAGAGGGACCAGCTGAGGTTGTTGTTACATTCCAGTGATGAGGGGGAGGGCCCTGCTGAGGTTGTTGTTACATTCCAGTGATGAGGGAGAGGGTCCTGCTGAGGTTGTTGTTACATTCCAGTGATGAGGGAGAGGGTCCTGCTGATGTTGTTGTTACAATCCAGTGATGAGGGAGAGGGACCTTCTGAGGTTGTTGTTACATTCCAGTGATTAGGGAGAGGGCCCTGCTGAGGTTGTTGTTACATTCCAGTGATGAGGGAGAGGGTCCTGCTGAGGTTGTTGTTACATTCCAGTGATGAGGGAGAGGGCCCTGCTGAGGTTGTTGTTACATTCCAGTGATGAGGAAGAGGTCCCTGCTGAGGTTGTTGTTACATTCCAGTGATGAGGAAGAGGGCCCTGCTGAGGTTGTTGTTACAATCCAGTGATGAGGGAGAGGGTCCTGCTGAGGTTGTTGTTACATTCCAGTGATGAGGGAGAGGGTCCTGCTGAGGTTGTTGTTACAATCCAATGATGAGGGAGAGGGCCCTGCTGAGGTTGTTGTTACATTCCAGTGATGAGGAAGAGGGCCCTGCTGAGGTTGTTGTTACATTCCAGTGATGAGGGAGAGGGCCCTGCTGAGGTTGTTGTTACGTTCCAGTGATGAGGGAGAGGGACCTGCTGAGGTTGTTGTTACATTCCAGTGATGAGGGGGAGGGCCCTGCTGAGGTTGTTAATACATTCCAGTGATGAGGGAGAGGGACCTGCTGAGGTTGTTGTTACATTCAAGTGATGAGGGGGAGGGCCCTGCTGAGGTTGTTGTTACATTCCAGTGATGAGGGAGAGGGTCCTGCTGAGGTTGTTGTTACATTCCAGTGATGAGGGAGAGGGTCCTGCTGAGGTTGTTGTTACAATCCAGTGATGAGGGAGAGGGACCTTCTGAGGTTGTTGTTACATTCCAGTGATTAGGGAGAGCGCCCTGCTGAGGTTGTTGTTACATTCCAGTGATGAGGGAGAGGGTCCTGCTGAGGTTGTTGTTACATTCCAGTGATGAGGGAGAGGGCCCTGCTGAGGTTGTTGTTACATTCCAGTGATGAGGAAGAGGTCCCTGCTGAGGTTGTTGTTACATTCCAGTGATGAGGGAGAGGGTCCTGCTGAGGTTGTTGTTACAATCCAGTGATGAGGGAGAGGGCCCTGCTGAGGTTGTTGTTACATTCCAGTGATGAGGGAGAGGGTCCTGCTGAGGTTGTTGTTACAATCCAGTGATGAGGGAGAGGGCCCTGCTGAGGTTGTTGTTACAATCCAATGATGAGGGAGAGGGCCCTGCTGAGGTTGTTGTTACATTCCAGTTATGAGGGAGAGGGTCCTGCTGAGGTTGTTGTTACATTCCAGTGATTAGGGAGAGGGCCCTGCTGAGGTTGTTGTTACATTCCAGTGATGAGGGAGAGGGCCCTGCTGAGGTTGTTGTTACATTCCAGTTATGAGGGAGAGGGCCCTGCTGAGGTTGTTGTTACATTCCAGTGATGAGGGAGAGGGTCCTGCTGAGGTTGTTGTTACAATCCAGTGATGAGGGAGAGGGCCCTGCTGAGGTTGTTGTTACATTCCAGTGATGAGGGAGAGGGCCCTGCTGAGGTTGTTGTTACATTCCAGTTATGAGGGAGAGGGCCCTGCTGAGGTTGTTGTTACATTCCAGTGATTAGGGAGAGGGCCCTGCTGAGGTTGTTGTTACATTCCAGTTATGAGGGAGAGGGCCCTGCTGAGGTTGTTGTTACATTCCAGTGATGAGGGAGAGGGTCCTGCTGAGGTTGTTGTTACAATCCAGTGATGAGGGAGAGGGCCCTGCTGAGGTTGTTGTTACATTCCAGTGATGAGGGAGAGGGCCCTGCTGAGGTTGTTGTTACATTCCAGTTATGAGGGAGAGGGCCCTGCTGAGGTTGTTGTTACATTCCAGTGATGAGGGAGAGGGTCCTGCTGAGGTTGTTGTTACAATCCAGTGATGAGGGAGAGGGCCCTGCTGAGGTTGTTGTTACAATCCAGTGATGAGGGAGAGGGCCCTGCTGAGGTTGTTGTTACATTCCAGTGATGAGGGAGAGGGCCCTGCTGAGGTTGATGTTACATTCCAGTGATGAGGGAGAGGGCCCTGCTGAGGTTGTTGTTACAATCCAGTGATGAGGGAGAGGGCCCTGCTGAGGTTGATGTTACATTCCAGTGATGAGGGAGAGGGCCTTGCTGAGGTTGTTGTTACAATCCAGTGATGAGGGAGAGGGCCCTGCTGAGGTTGTTGTTACAATCCAGTGATGAGGGAGAGGGCCCTGCTGAGGTTGATGTTACATTCCAGTGATGAGGGAGAGGGTCCTGCTGAGGTTGTTGTTACAATCCAGTGATGAGGGAGAGGGACCAGCTGAGGTTGTTGTTACATTCCAGTGATGAGGGGGAGGGCCCTGCTGAGGTTGTTGTTACATTCCAGTGATGAGGGAGAGGGTCCTGCTGAGGTTGTTGTTACATTCCAGTGATGAGGGAGAGGGTCCTGCTGATGTTGTTGTTACAATCCAGTGATGAGGGAGAGGGACCTTCTGAGGTTGTTGTTACATTCCAGTGATTAGGGAGAGGGCCCTGCTGAGGTTGTTGTTACATTCCAGTGATGAGGGAGAGGGTCCTGCTGAGGTTGTTGTTACATTCCAGTGATGAGGGAGAGGGCCCTGCTGAGGTTGTTGTTACATTCCAGTGATGAGGAAGAGGTCCCTGCTGAGGTTGTTGTTACATTCCAGTGATGAGGGAGAGGGTCCTGCTGAGGTTGTTGTTACAATCCAGTGATGAGGGAGAGGGCCCTGCTGAGGTTGTTGTTACATTCCAGTGATGAGGGAGAGGGTCCTGCTGAGGTTGTTGTTACAATCCAGTGATGAGGGAGAGGGCCCTGCTGAGGTTGTTGTTACAATCCAGTGATGAGGGAGAGGGCCCTGCTGAGGTTGTTGTTACATTCCAGTGATGAGGGAGAGGGTCCTGCTGAGGTTGTTGTTACAATCCAATGATGAGGGAGAGGGCCCTGCTGAGGTTGTTGTTACATTCCAGTGATGAGGAAGAGGGCCCTGCTGAGGTTGTTGTTACAATCCAGTGATGAGGGAGAGGGTCCTGCTGAGGTTGTTGTTACATTCCAGTGATGAGGGAGAGGGTCCTGCTGAGGTTGTTGTTACAATCCAATGATGAGGGAGAGGGCCCTGCTGAGGTTGTTGTTACATTCCAGTGATGAGGAAGAGGGCCCTGCTGAGGTTGTTGTTACATTCCAGTGATGAGGGAGAGGGCCCTGCTGAGGTTGTTGTTACGTTCCAGTGATGAGGGAGAGGGACCTGCTGAGGTTGTTGTTACATTCCAGTGATGAGGGGGAGGGCCCTGCTGAGGTTGTTAATACATTCCAGTGATGAGGGAGAGGGACCTGCTGAGGTTGTTGTTACATTCAAGTGATGAGGGGGAGGGCCCTGCTGAGGTTGTTGTTACATTCCAGTGATGAGGGAGAGGGTCCTGCTGAGGTTGTTGTTACATTCCAGTGATGAGGGAGAGGGTCCTGCTGAGGTTGTTGTTACAATCCAGTGATGAGGGAGAGGGACCTTCTGAGGTTGTTGTTACATTCCAGTGATTAGGGAGAGCGCCCTGCTGAGGTTGTTGTTACATTCCAGTGATGAGGGAGAGGGTCCTGCTGAGGTTGTTGTTACATTCCAGTGATGAGGGAGAGGGCCCTGCTGAGGTTGTTGTTACATTCCAGTGATGAGGAAGAGGTCCCTGCTGAGGTTGTTGTTACATTCCAGTGATGAGGGAGAGGGTCCTGCTGAGGTTGTTGTTACAATCCAGTGATGAGGGAGAGGGCCCTGCTGAGGTTGTTGTTACATTCCAGTGATGAGGGAGAGGGTCCTGCTGAGGTTGTTGTTACAATCCAGTGATGAGGGAGAGGGCCCTGCTGAGGTTGTTGTTACAATCCAATGATGAGGGAGAGGGCCCTGCTGAGGTTGTTGTTACATTCCAGTTATGAGGGAGAGGGTCCTGCTGAGGTTGTTGTTACATTCCAGTGATTAGGGAGAGGGCCCTGCTGAGGTTGTTGTTACATTCCAGTGATGAGGGAGAGGGCCCTGCTGAGGTTGTTGTTACATTCCAGTTATGAGGGAGAGGGCCCTGCTGAGGTTGTTGTTACATTCCAGTGATGAGGGAGAGGGTCCTGCTGAGGTTGTTGTTACAATCCAGTGATGAGGGAGAGGGCCCTGCTGAGGTTGTTGTTACATTCCAGTGATGAGGGAGAGGGCCCTGCTGAGGTTGTTGTTACATTCCAGTTATGAGGGAGAGGGCCCTGCTGAGGTTGTTGTTACATTCCAGTGATTAGGGAGAGGGCCCTGCTGAGGTTGTTGTTACATTCCAGTTATGAGGGAGAGGGCCCTGCTGAGGTTGTTGTTACATTCCAGTGATGAGGGAGAGGGTCCTGCTGAGGTTGTTGTTACAATCCAGTGATGAGGGAGAGGGCCCTGCTGAGGTTGTTGTTACATTCCAGTGATGAGGGAGAGGGCCCTGCTGAGGTTGTTGTTACATTCCAGTTATGAGGGAGAGGGCCCTGCTGAGGTTGTTGTTACATTCCAGTGATGAGGGAGAGGGTCCTGCTGAGGTTGTTGTTACAATCCAGTGATGAGGGAGAGGGCCCTGCTGAGGTTGTTGTTACAATCCAGTGATGAGGGAGAGGGCCCTGCTGAGGTTGTTGTTACATTCCAGTGATGAGGGAGAGGGCCCTGCTGAGGTTGATGTTACATTCCAGTGATGAGGGAGAGGGCCCTGCTGAGGTTGTTGTTACAATCCAGTGATGAGGGAGAGGGCCCTGCTGAGGTTGATGTTACATTCCAGTGATGAGGGAGAGGGTCCTGCTGAGGTTGTTGTTACAATCCAGTGATGAGGGAGAGGGACCAGCTGAGGTTGTTGTTACATTCCAGTGATGAGGGAGAGGGCCCTGCTGAGGTTGTTGTTACAATCCAGTGATGAGGGAGAGGGACCTTCTGAGGTTGTTGTTACAATCCAGTGATGAGGGAGAGGGCCTTGCTGAGGTTGTTGTTACAATCCAGTGATGAGGGAGAGGGCCCTGCTGAGGTTGTTGTTACAATCCAGTGATGAGGGAGAGGGCCCTGCTGAGGTTGATGTTACATTCCAGTGATGAGGGAGAGGGTCCTGCTGAGGTTGTTGTTACAATCCAGTGATGAGGGAGAGGGACCAGCTGAGGTTGTTGTTACATTCCAGTGATGAGGGGGAGGGCCCTGCTGAGGTTGTTGTTACATTCCAGTGATGAGGGAGAGGGTCCTGCTGAGGTTGTTGTTACATTCCAGTGATGAGGGAGAGGGTCCTGCTGATGTTGTTGTTACAATCCAGTGATGAGGGAGAGGGACCTTCTGAGGTTGTTGTTACATTCCAGTGATTAGGGAGAGGGCCCTGCTGAGGTTGTTGTTACATTCCAGTGATGAGGGAGAGGGTCCTGCTGAGGTTGTTGTTACATTCCAGTGATGAGGGAGAGGGCCCTGCTGAGGTTGTTGTTACATTCCAGTGATGAGGAAGAGGTCCCTGCTGAGGTTGTTGTTACATTCCAGTGATGAGGGAGAGGGTCCTGCTGAGGTTGTTGTTACAATCCAGTGATGAGGGAGAGGGCCCTGCTGAGGTTGTTGTTACATTCCAGTGATGAGGGAGAGGGTCCTGCTGAGGTTGTTGTTACAATCCAGTGATGAGGGAGAGGGCCCTGCTGAGGTTGTTGTTACAATCCAATGATGAGGGAGAGGGCCCTGCTGAGGTTGTTGTTACATTCCAGTTATGAGGGAGAGGGTCCTGCTGAGGTTGTTGTTACATTCCAGTGATTAGGGAGAGGGCCCTGCTGAGGTTGTTGTTACATTCCAGTGATGAGGGAGAGGGCCCTGCTGAGGTTGTTGTTACATTCCAGTTATGAGGGAGAGGGCCCTGCTGAGGTTGTTGTTACATTCCAGTGATGAGGGAGAGGGTCCTGCTGAGGTTGTTGTTACAATCCAGTGATGAGGGAGAGGGCCCTGCTGAGGTTGTTGTTACATTCCAGTGATGAGGGAGAGGGCCCTGCTGAGGTTGATGTTACATTCCAGTGATGAGGGAGAGGGCCCTGCTGAGGTTGTTGTTACAATCCAGTGATGAGGGAGAGGGCCCTGCTGAGGTTGATGTTACATTCCAGTGATGAGGGAGAGGGTCCTGCTGAGGTTGTTGTTACAATCCAGTGATGAGGGAGAGGGACCAGCTGAGGTTGTTGTTACATTCCAGTGATGAGGGAGAGGGCCCTGCTGAGGTTGTTGTTACAATCCAGTGATGAGGGAGAGGGACCTTCTGAGGTTGTTGTTACAATCCAGTGATGAGGGAGAGGGCCTTGCTGAGGTTGTTGTTACAATCCAGTGATGAGGGAGAGGGCCCTGCTGAGGTTGTTGTTACAATCCAGTGATGAGGGAGAGGGCCCTGCTGAGGTTGATGTTACATTCCAGTGATGAGGGAGAGGGTCCTGCTGAGGTTGTTGTTACAATCCAGTGATGAGGGAGAGGGACCAGCTGAGGTTGTTGTTACATTCCAGTGATGAGGGGGAGGGCCCTGCTGAGGTTGTTGTTACATTCCAGTGATGAGGGAGAGGGTCCTGCTGAGGTTGTTGTTACATTCCAGTGATGAGGGAGAGGGTCCTGCTGATGTTGTTGTTACAATCCAGTGATGAGGGAGAGGGACCTTCTGAGGTTGTTGTTACATTCCAGTGATTAGGGAGAGGGCCCTGCTGAGGTTGTTGTTACATTCCAGTGATGAGGGAGAGGGTCCTGCTGAGGTTGTTGTTACATTCCAGTGATGAGGGAGAGGGCCCTGCTGAGGTTGTTGTTACATTCCAGTGATGAGGAAGAGGTCCCTGCTGAGGTTGTTGTTACATTCCAGTGATGAGGGAGAGGGTCCTGCTGAGGTTGTTGTTACAATCCAGTGATGAGGGAGAGGGCCCTGCTGAGGTTGTTGTTACATTCCAGTGATGAGGGAGAGGGTCCTGCTGAGGTTGTTGTTACAATCCAGTGATGAGGGAGAGGGCCCTGCTGAGGTTGTTGTTACAATCCAATGATGAGGGAGAGGGCCCTGCTGAGGTTGTTGTTACATTCCAGTTATGAGGGAGAGGGTCCTGCTGAGGTTGTTGTTACATTCCAGTGATTAGGGAGAGGGCCCTGCTGAGGTTGTTGTTACATTCCAGTGATGAGGGAGAGGGCCCTGCTGAGGTTGTTGTTACATTCCAGTTATGAGGGAGAGGGCCCTGCTGAGGTTGTTGTTACATTCCAGTGATGAGGGAGAGGGTCCTGCTGAGGTTGTTGTTACAATCCAGTGATGAGGGAGAGGGCCCTGCTGAGGTTGTTGTTACATTCCAGTGATGAGGGAGAGGGCCCTGCTGAGGTTGTTGTTACATTCCAGTTATGAGGGAGAGGGCCCTGCTGAGGTTGTTGTTACATTCCAGTGATGAGGGAGAGGGTCCTGCTGAGGTTGTTGTTACAATCCAGTGATGAGGGAGAGGGCCCTGCTGAGGTTGTTGTTACAATCCAGTGATGAGGGAGAGGGCCCTGCTGAGGTTGTTGTTACATTCCAGTGATGAGGAAGAGGGCCCTGCTGAGGTTGTTGTTACATTCCAGTGATGAGGGAGAGGGACCTGCTGAGGTTGTTGTTACAATCCAGTGATGAGGGAGAGGGCCCTGCTGAGGTTGTTGTTACATTCCAGTGATGAGGGAGAGGGCCCTGCTGAGGTTGTTGTTACAATCCAGTGATGAGGGAGAGGGACCTTCTGAGGTTGTTGTTACAATCCAGTGATGAGGGAGAGGGCCCTGCTGAGGTTGTTGTTACAATCCAGTGATGAGGGAGAGGGCCCTGCTGAGGTTGTTGTTACAATCCAGTGATGAGGGAGAGGGCCCTGCTGAGGTTGTTGTTACATTCCAGTGATGAGGGAGAGGGTCCTGCTGAGGTTGTTGTTACAATCCAGTGATGAGGGAGAGGGACCAGCTGAGGTTGTTGTTACATTCCAGTGATGAGGGGGAGGGCCCTGCTGAGGTTGTTGTTACATTCCAGTGATGAGGGAGAGGGTCCTGCTGAGGTTGTTGTTACATTCCAGTGATGAGGGAGAGGGTCCTGCTGATGTTGTTGTTACAATCCAGTGATGAGGGAGAGGGACCTTCTGAGGTTGTTGTTACATTCCAGTGATTAGGGAGAGGGCCCTGCTGAGGTTGTTGTTACATTCCAGTGATGAGGGAGAGGGTCCTGCTGAGGTTGTTGTTACATTCCAGTGATGAGGGAGAGGGCCCTGCTGAGGTTGTTGTTACATTCCAGAGATAAGGAAGAGGTCCCTGCTGAGGTTGTTGTTACATTCCAGTGATGAGGGAGAGGGTCCTGCTGAGGTTGTTGTTACAATCCAGTGATGAGGGAGAGGGCCCTGCTGAGGTTGTTGTTACATTCCAGTGATGAGGGAGAGGGTCCTGCTGAGGTTGTTGTTACAATCCAGTGATGAGGGAGAGGGCCCTGCTGAGGTTGTTGTTACAATCCAATGATGAGGGAGAGGGCCCTGCTGAGGTTGTTGTTACAATGCAGTGATGAGGGAGAGGGCCCTGCTGAGGTTGTTAATACATTCCAATGATGAGGAAGAGGGCCCTGCTGAGGTTGTTGTTACAATCCAATGATGAGGAAGAGGGCCCTACTGAGGTTGTTGTTACATTCCAGTGATGAGGAAGAGGGTCCTGCTGAGGTTGTTGTTACAATCCAGTGATGAGGAAGAGGGCCCTGCTGAGGTTGTTGTTACAATCCAGTGATGAGGGAGAGGGTCCTGCTGAGGTTGTTGTTACATTCCAGTGATGAGGGAGAGGGTCCTGCTGAGGTTGTTGTTACAATCCAATGATGAGGGAGAGGGCCCTGCTGAGGTTGTTGTTACATTCCAGTGATGAGGAAGAGGGCCCTGCTGAGGTTGTTGTTACATTCCAGTGATGAGGGAGAGGGTCCTGCTGAGGTTGTTGTTACAATCCAATGATGAGGGAGAGGGCCCTGCTGAGGTTGTTGTTACATTCCAGTGATGAGGAAGAGGGCCCTGCTGAGGTTGTTGTTACAATCCAGTGATGAGGGAGAGGGTCCTGCTGAGGTTGTTGTTACATTCCAGTGATGAGGGAGAGGGTCCTGCTGAGGTTGTTGTTACAATCCAATGATGAGGGAGAGGGCCCTGCTGAGGTTGTTGTTACATTCCAGTGATGAGGAAGAGGGCCCTGCTGAGGTTGTTGTTACATTCCAGTGATGAGGGAGAGGGCCCTGCTGAGGTTGTTGTTACGTTCCAGTGATGAGGGAGAGGGACCTGCTGAGGTTGTTGTTACATTCCAGTGATGAGGGGGAGGGCCCTGCTGAGGTTGTTAATACATTCCAGTGATGAGGGAGAGGGACCTGCTGAGGTTGTTGTTACATTCAAGTGATGAGGGGGAGGGCCCTGCTGAGGTTGTTGTTACATTCCAGTGATGAGGGAGAGGGTCCTGCTGAGGTTGTTGTTACATTCCAGTGATGAGGGAGAGGGTCCTGCTGAGGTTGTTGTTACAATCCAGTGATGAGGGAGAGGGACCTTCTGAGGTTGTTGTTACATTCCAGTGATTAGGGAGAGCGCCCTGCTGAGGTTGTTGTTACATTCCAGTGATGAGGGAGAGGGTCCTGCTGAGGTTGTTGTTACATTCCAGTGATGAGGGAGAGGGCCCTGCTGAGGTTGTTGTTACATTCCAGAGATAAGGAAGAGGTCCCTGCTGAGGTTGTTGTTACATTCCAGTGATGAGGGAGAGGGTCCTGCTGAGGTTGTTGTTACAATCCAGTGATGAGGGAGAGGGACCTTCTGAGGTTGTTGTTACATTCCAGTGATTAGGGAGAGGGCCCTGCTGAGGTTGTTGTTACATTCCAGTGATGAGGGAGAGGGTCCTGCTGAGGTTGTTGTTACATTCCAGTGATGAGGGAGAGGGCCCTGCTGAGGTTGTTGTTACATTCCAGAGATAAGGAAGAGGTCCCTGCTGAGGTTGTTGTTACAATCCAGTGATGAGGGAGAGGGCCCTGCTGAGGTTGTTGTTACATTCCAGTGATGAGGGAGAGGGTCCTGCTGAGGTTGTTGTTACATTCCAGTGATGAGGGAGAGGGTCCTGCTGAGGTTGTTGTTACATTCCAGTGATTAGGGAGAGGGCCCTGCTGAGGTTGTTGTTACATTCCAGTGATGAGGGAGAGGGTCCTGCTGAGGTTGTTGTTACAATCCAGTGATGAGGGAGAGGGCCCTGCTGAGGTTGTTGTTACATTCCAGTGATGAGGGAGAGGGTCCTGCTGAGGTTGTTAATACATTCCAGTGATGAGGGAGAGGGCCCTGCTGAGGTTGTTGTTACATTCCAGTGATGAGGAAGAGGGCCCTGCTGAGGTTGTTGTTACATTCCAGTGATGAGGGAGAGGGCCCTGCTGAGGTTGTTGTTACATTCCAGTGATGAGGGAGAGGGCCCTGCTGAGGTTGTTGTTACATTCCAGTGATGAGGGAGAGGGCCCTGCTGAGGTTGTTGTTACATTCCAGTGATGAGGGAGAGGGCCCTGCTGAGGTTGTTGTTACATTCCAGTGATGATGGAGAGGGCCCTGCTGAGGTTGTTGTTACAATCCAGTGATGAGGGAGAGGGCCCTGCTGAGGTTGTTGTTACAATCCAGTGATGAGGGAGAGGGCCCTGCTGAGGTTGTTGTTACAATCCAGTGATGAGGGAGAGGGCCCTGCTGAGGTTGTTGTTACAATCCAGTGATGAGGGAGAGGGCCCTGCTGAGGTTGTTGTTACATTCCAGTGATGAGGGAGAGGGCCCTGCTGAGGTTGTTGTTACATTCCAGAGATAAGGAAGAGGTCCCTGCTGAGGTTGTTGTTACATTCCAGTGATGAGTGAGAGGGTCCTGCTGAGGTTGTTGTTACAATCCAGTGATGAGGGAGAGGGACCTTCTGAGGTTGTTGTTACATTCCAGTGATTAGGGAGAGGGCCCTGCTGAGGTTGTTGTTACATTCCAGTGATGAGGGAGAGGGTCCTGCTGAGGTTGTTGTTACATTCCAGTGATGAGGGAGAGGGCCCTGCTGAGGTTGTTGTTACATTCCAGAGATAAGGAAGAGGTCCCTGCTGAGGTTGTTGTTACAATCCAGTGATGAGGGAGAGGGCCCTGCTGAGGTTGTTGTTACATTCCAGTGATGAGGGAGAGGGTCCTGCTGAGGTTGTTGTTACATTCCAGTGATGAGGGAGAGGGTCCTGCTGAGGTTGTTGTTACATTCCAGTGATTAGGGAGAGGGCCCTGCTGAGGTTGTTGTTACATTCCAGTGATGAGGGAGAGGGTCCTGCTGAGGTTGTTGTTACAATCCAGTGATGAGGGAGAGGGCCCTGCTGAGGTTGTTGTTACATTCCAGTGATGAGGGAGAGGGTCCTGCTGAGGTTGTTAATACATTCCAGTGATGAGGGAGAGGGCCCTGCTGAGGTTGTTGTTACATTCCAGTGATGAGGAAGAGGGCCCTGCTGAGGTTGTTGTTACATTCCAGTGATGAGGGAGAGGGCCCTGCTGAGGTTGTTGTTACATTCCAGTGATAAGCAGAGGGCCCTGCTGAGGTTGTTGTTACATTCCAGTGATGAGGGAGAGGGCCCTGCTGAGGTTGTTGTTACATTCCAGTGATGAGGGAGAGGGCCCTGCTGAGGTTGTTGTTACATTCCAGTGATGATGGAGAGGGCCCTGCTGAGGTTGTTGTTACAATCCAGTGATGAGGGAGAGGGCCCTGCTGAGGTTGTTGTTACAATCCAGTGATGAGGGAGAGGGCCCTGCTGAGGTTGTTGTTACAATCCAGTGATGAGGGAGAGGGCCCTGCTGAGGTTGTTGTTACAATCCAGTGATGAGGGAGAGGGCCCTGCTGAGGTTGTTGTTACAATCCAATGATGAGGGAGAGGGCCCTGCTGAGGTTGTTGTTACAATCCAGTGATGAGGAAGAGGGCCCTGCTGAGGTTGTTGTTACATTCCAGTGATGAGGGAGAGGGCCCTGCTGAGGTTGTTGTTACATTCCAGTGATGAGGGAGAGGGCCCTGCTGAGGTTGTTGTTACATTCCAGTGATGAGGGAGAGGGCCCTGCTGAGGTTGTTGTTACATTCCAGTGATGAGGGAGAGGGCCCTGCTGAGGTTGTTGTTACGTTCCAGTGATGAGGGAGAGGGCCCTGCTGAGGTTGTTGTTACAATCCAGTGATGAGGGAGAGGGCCCTGCTGAGGTTGTTGTTACATTCCAGTGATGAGGGAGAGGGTCCTGCTGAGGTGGTTGTTACAATCCAGTGATGAGGGAGAGGGACCTGCTGAGGTTGTTGTTACATTCCAGTGATGAGGGAGAGGGCCCTGCTGTGGTTGTTGTTACATTCCAGTGATGAGGGAGAGGGTCCTGCTGAGGTTGTTGTTACATTCCAGTGATGAGGGAGAGGGCCCTGCTGAGGTTGTTGTTACATTCCAGTGATGAGGGAGAGGGCCCTGCTGAGGTTGTTGTTACATTCCAGTGATGAGGGAGAGGGCCCTGCTGAGGTTGTTGTTACATTCCAGTGATGAGGGAGAGGGCCCTGCTGAGGTTGTTGTTACGTTCCAGTGATGAGGGAGAGGGCCCTGCTGAGGTTGTTGTTACAATCCAGTGATGAGGGAGAGGGCCCTGCTGAGGTTGTTGTTACATTCCAGTGATGAGGGAGAGGGTCCTGCTGAGGTGGTTGTTACAATCCAGTGATGAGGGAGAGGGACCTGCTGAGGTTGTTGTTACATTCCAGTGATGAGGGAGAGGGCCCTGCTGTGGTTGTTGTTACATTCCAGTGATGAGGGAGAGGGTCCTGCTGAGGTTGTTGTTACATTCCAGTGATGAGGGAGAGGGCCCTGCTGAGGTTGTTGTTACATTCCAGTGATGAGGGAGAGGGTCCTGCTGAGGTTGTTGTTACATTCCAGTGATGAGGGAGAGGGCCCTGCTGAGGTTGTTGTTACATTCCAGTGATGAGGGAGAGGGTCCTGCTGAGGTTGTTGTTACATTCCAGTGATGAGGGAGAGGGCCCTGCTGAGGTTGTTGTTACATTCCAGTGATGAGGGAGAGGGTCCTGCTGAGGTTGTTGTTACAATCCAGTGATGAGGGAGAGGGTCCTGCTGAGGTTGTTGTTACAATCCGGTCAAAGAATGGGAATTTGTCCTGGTCTTCATCCCCACCTGAGAGAAGAGGTCAGCTGTCGGTTGAAAATGTAATCAGCATGACCCCAGGGCCAAAGAAATACGCCATATCCCAGGTTGATGACATAAACCCCTGCCACTATTTAAACATTTGAAATGGTTTCAAAACAAATGTCCTTGTTAAACTTTGACACAAAGTAGTCAGTGATGAATGGCACAATATGTTTCATCTGAGTATATGTTACAGTCAAAATAATCCATACATTATGCTTTTCTTTACTCAAAAACGAGTTGTATGAGCCCAGGTCAACGAGGCCTACAGCAAATAGAAGTTCGAAACTTGTAACGTTCACAAGAACATAAGTTGATAAAAAGATCTAACACAACATTAGGTGATAATATATGTATTGTTATGGATTTATAATCAGCTGTAATGGGGCGGTCATTTTGGACCGGGAACACAGAATGAATTAACAGGAAACGAACACAATGGGGAGGGTTAATGCTTTTCTCTTATCCTCTGTCTGTTTCTCTGCTTGCCCTCTGTCCGTCTCTCTGCTTGCCCTCTGTCCGTCTCTCTGCTTGCCCTCTGTCCGTCTCTCTGCTTGCCCTCTGTCCGTCTCTCTGCTTGCCCTCTGTCCGTCTCTCTGCTTGCCCTCTGTCCGTCTCTCTGCTTGCCCTCTGTCCGTCTCTCTGCTTGCCCTCTGTCCGTCTCTCTGCTTGCCCTCTGTCCGTCTCTCTGCTTGCCCTCTGTCCGTCTCTCTGCTTGCCCTCTGTCCGTCTCTCTGCTTGCCCTCTGTCCGTCTCTCTGCTTTCCCTCTGTCTGTCTCTCCGTTCTGTCTCTTTGTTAGTTTGCATACCGTGCTATCTGTTGATTGCCTGGTGTCCACTCTGTTTTGGTTGCCAGTTAAAGGAGCTGTCGGATTGATTATCTGACTACCGGTACTGCACTGAACACCAGTGTGTGTGTTCAGTGTGTGTGCAATTTGCAGTGTGCCTATTTGTTCAGTGAGCTCTATTTTAACAAACCTGATGCGACGGTAAATCTATCTGCTGGCGGTGGAGCTTTAGGTCCAGGGGCATGCAAAATATTTTTGTTACTGTTTCCACAGCCGTTATAATGAGCGCAATAGCTGGCGGTGGCGCGGAATGGTTGGTCTTTGATGAATAAACAAGTTTTAGGCGTGCCAAGGGTTTGGCCACTCATTGGCCAATCAAGGCATTCCATGGCTTAGTAGTGTATACGTTAGTCTCAGGTTCTGTAAGTTATGGAGGGTCTTCGCATTGTCATCCAACTCCAAATCGCCTGGGGGGCACAGAATATTATCATCCGAGTCCATTGTTGATTGCTACTACAGTTTATGTAATACCGTAGGCTACAATAACGAGTGACAGCAACAACTGTGAGACTCAGAATTGAGCTCAGTGGCATCCTGTTTTCATTGCTCCTTATTGAGATTTTTTATTGGAGTCCACCTGTGTTAAATTCAATTGATTGGAATTGATTTGGAAAGGCACACACCGGTCTATATAAGGTCCCACAGTTGACAGTGCATGTCAGAGCAAAAACCAAGCCTTGAGTTCGAAGGAATTGTCCGTAGAGCTCAGAGACAGGATTGTGTTGAGGAACAGATCTGGGGATGGGTACCACAAAGAACACAGTGGCTTCCATCATTTTTAAATGGAAGAAGTTTGGAACCACCAAGACTCTTCATAGAGCTGGCAGCCTGTCCAAACTGAGCAATTGAGGGAGAAGACCTTGGTCAGGGAGGTGACCAAGAACCTGTTGGTCACTGTGACAAAGCTCCAGACTTCCTCCATGGAGATGAGAGAACCTTCCAGAAGACAACCATCTCTGCAGCACTCCACTATTCAGGCCTTTATGGTAGAGTGGCCAGACGGAAGCCACTCCTCAGTAAAAGGCATATGACAGCCCGCTTGGAGTTTACCAAAAGGCACCTAAAGGACTCTCAGACCATTAGAAACAAGATTTTCTGGTCTGATGAAACCAAGATTGAACTATTTGGCCTGAATGCCAAGCGTCACATTTGGAGGAAACCTGGCATCAACCCTACAGTGAAGCATGGTGGTGGCAGCATCATGCTGTGGGGACGTTTTTCAGCAGCGGGGACTGGGAGACTAGCACAGAGAGATCCTTGATGATAACCTGCTCCAGAGCGCTCAGGACCTCAGACTGGGGTGAAGGTTCACCTTCCTTCCAACAGGACAAACATTAAACATTCTACAAACCTGTTCGTGGGATATTGTGTGGAGACAACAATTGAATCAATTTTAGAATTAGTCTGTAACGTAAGAAAATGTGTAAAAGTCAACGGGTATGAATAATTTCTGAATGCACTGTAGATTAAAGGGGGATGTCTGATTACTTGGTGAATGCATTGGTCTTAAATATCCCCACCAGCACAAAGTGAAATTGGAACTTTGGCACGCATTTCGAAGAAGCGCACCTCAGCTATCGCCACCCCAAGCAAGCTTTGTTGGTTTGCATGCCGTGCTCTATGTTTATTGACTGGTGTACACTCTGTTTTGGTTCCCAGTTAAGGAGCTGTCACATTGATTATCTGACTACCGTGCTGTGTGTGTGTGTTCAGCGTGTGTTCAATTTGCAGTGTGCGTATTAGTTCAGTGTACTCTGGTAAATGACCAACTCCTAGCCCAAGGGTTTAGAAATATAAGAGTGACGGTTTTGACAGGTCAAAACTGCAAACAAGTGTGCGTTTGACGATTGCGCTGGCGTAACGCCAGCCAGAAATAGAGCCCATTGTGTGTATACAGTCATGGCCAAAGGTTTTGAGAGTGACACATATGTCAATTTTCACAAAGTCTGCTGCCTCAGTTTGTATGATGGCAATTTGCATATACTCCAGAATGTTATGAAGAGTGATCAGATGAATTGCAATTAATTGCAAAGTCCCTCTTTGCCATGCATATTAACTGAATCCCCCAAAAAACATTTCCACTGTATTTTAGCCCTGCCACAAAAGGACCAGCTGACATCATGTCAGTGATTCTCTCTTTAATGCAGGTGTGAGTGTTGACGAGGACAAGGCTGAAGACCACTCTGTCATGCTGATTGAGTTCGAATAACAGACTGGAAGCTTCAAAAGGAGGTTGGTGCTTGAAATCATTGTTCTTCCTCGGTCAAACATGGTTACCTGCAAGGAAACACGTGCCGTCATCATTGCTTTGCACAAAAAGGGCTTCACAGGCAAGGATATTGCTGCCAGTAAGATTGCACCTAAATCAACCATTTATCGGATCATCAAGATCTTCAAGGAGAACGGTTCAATTTTTGTGAAGAAGACTTCATGGCACCCCAGAAAGTCCAGCAAGCACCAGGACCGTCTCCTAAAGTTGATTCAGCTGCGGGATCGGGGCACCACCAGTACAGAGCTTGCTCAGGAATGGCAGCAGGCAGGTGTGAGTGCATCTGCATGCACAGTGAGGCGAAGACTTGTGGAGGATGGCCTGGTGTCAAGAAGGGCAGCAAAGAAGCCACTTCTCTCCAGGAAAAACATCAGGGAAAGACTGATATTCTGCAAAAGGTACAGGGATTGGACTGCTAAGGACTGGGGTAAAGTCATTTTCTCTGATGAATCTCCTTTCCGATTGTTTGTGGCATTGGTAAAAAAAGCTTGTCCGGAGAAGACAAGGTGAGCGCTACCATCAGTCCTGTGTCATGCCAACAGTAAAGCATCCTGAGACCATTCATGTGTGGGGTTGCTTCTCAGCCAAGGGAGTGGGCTCTCTCACAATTTTGCCTAAGAACACAGCCATGCATAAAGAATGGTACCAACACATCCTCCGAGAGCAACTTCTCCCAACCATCCAGAAACAGTTTGGTGATGAACAATGCCTTTTCCAGCATGATGGAGCACCTTGCCATAAGGCAGAAGTGATAACTAAGTGGCCCGGGGAACAAAACATCAATATTTTGGGTCCATGGCCAGGAAACTCCCCAGACCTTAATCCCATTGAGAACTTGTGGTCAAGAGGTGGGTGGGCAAACAAAACCCCACAAATTCTAACCCCAAGCATTGATTATGCAAGAATGGGCTGCCATCAGTCAGAATGTGGCCCAGAAGTTAATTGACAGCATGCCAGGGCAGATTGCAGAGGTCTTGAAAAAGAAGGATCAACACTGCAAATATTGACTCTTTGCATCAACTTCATGTAATTGCCAATAAAAGCCTTTGACACTTATGAAAGGCTTGTAATTATACTTCAGTATTCCATAGTAACAGCTGACGAAAATATCTAAAGACACTGAAGCAGCAAACTTTGTGGAAATTAATATTCATGTCATTCTCAAAACTTTTGGCCACGACTGTAACACACCTTTTCGACATGCAGTCTTTGATTCATGTTGTCTGTGTTAGACTAATACAATCTATCTCTGTAGGTTTATTGTCTGTCCCTCTGGCTGTCCAACTGTCCGTCTGTCTATCTGAGGGAGACGGAGAGGGAGAGGGTGATGGAGAGGGAGTCGGAGAGAGAGGGAAAGGGAGAGAGCATAAAAGATGGAGAGAGCATAAGAGAGGGAGAGAGCATAAGAGAGGGAGAGAGCATAAGAGAGGGAGAGAGCATAAGAGAGGGATAGAGCATAAGAGAGGGAGAGGGCATTTGAGATGGAGAGGGCATAAGAGAGGGCATAAGAAAGGCAGAGAGCATGAGAGAGGGAGAAGGCATAAGAGAGGGAGAGAGGATAAGAGAGGGGGAGAGCATAAGAGGGGGAGAGAGCATAAGAGAGGGAGAGGGCATAAGAGAGGGCATTTGAGATGGAGAGGACATAAGAGAGGGAGAGAGCATGAGGGAGGGAGAAGGCATAAGAGAGGGAGAGAGCATGAGAGAGGGAGAGAGCATAAGAGAGAGAGAGCATAAGAGAGGGCATAAGAAAGGGAGAGAGCATGAGAGAGGGAGAGAGCATGAGAGAGGGAGAAGGCATAAGAGAGGGAGAGAGCATGAGAGAGGGAGAGAGCATAAGAGAGAGAGAGCATGAGAGAGGGAGAGAGCATAAGAGAGAGAGAGCATAAGAGAGGGCATAAGAAAGGGAGAGAGCATGAGAGAGGGAGAGAGCATAAGAGAGGGAGAGAGCATAAGAGAGGGCATAAGAAAGGGAGAGAGCATGAGAGAGGGAGAGAGCATAAGAGAGGGAGAGAGCATAAGAGAGGGCATAAGAAAGGGAGAGAGCATGAGAGAGGGAGAGCGCATGAGACAGGGAGAAGGCATAAGAGAGGGAGAGAGCATGAGAGAGGGCATAAGAAAGGGAGAGAGCATAAGAGAGGGAGAGAGCATAAGAGAGAGAGAGCATAAGAGAGGGAGAGAGCATGAGAGAGGGAGAGAGCATAAGAGAGAGAGAGCATGAGAGAGGGAGAGAGCATAAGAGAGAGAGAGCATAAGAGAGGGCATAAGAAAGGGAGAGAGCATGAGAGAGGGAGAGAGCATAAGAGAGAGAGAGCATGAGAGAGGGAGAGAGCATAAGAGAGAGAGCATGAGAGAGGGAGAGAGCATAAGAGAGAGAGAGCATAAGAGAGGGCATAAGAAAGGGAGAGAGCATGAGAGAGGGAGAGAGCATAAGAGAGGGAGAGAGCATAAGAGAGGGCATAAGAAAGGGAGAGAGCATGAGAGAGGGAGAGAGCATAAGAGAGGGAGAGAGCATAAGAGAGGGCATAAGAAAGGGAGAGAGCATGAGAGAGGGAGAGAGCATGAGACAGGGAGAAGGCATAAGAGAGGGAGAGAGCATGAGAGAGGGCATAAGAAAGGGAGAGAGCATAAGAGAGGGAGAGAGCATAAGAGAGAGAGAGCATAAGAGAGGGAGAGAGCATGAGAGAGGGAGAGAGCATAAGAGAGAGAGCATGAGAGATGGAGAGAGCATAAGAGAGAGAGAGCATAAGAGAGGGCATAAGAAAGGGAGAGAGCATGAGAGAGGGAGAGAGCATAAGAGAGGGAGAGAGCATAAGAGAGGGCATAAGAAAGGGAGAGAGCATGAGAGAGGGTGAGAGCATAAGAGAGGGAGAGAGCATAAGAGAGGGCATAAGAAAGGGAGAGAGCATGAGAGAGGGAGAGAGCATAAGAGAGGGAGAGAGCATAAGAGAGGGAGAGAGGGAGAGAGCATAAGAGAGGGAGAGTGAGATGAGAGCTAGAGAGAGAGTTATAAACAGACTATAAATCCAAGCATGATGGAGCACCTTGCCATAAGGCAGAAGTGATAACTAAGTGGCCCGGGGAACAAAACATCAATATTTTGGGTCCATGGCCAGGAAACTCCCCAGACCTTAATCCCATTGAGAACTTGTGGTCAAGAGGTGGGTGGGCAAACAAAACCCCACAAATTCTAACCCCAAGCATTGATTATGCAAGAATGGGCTGCCATCAGTCAGAATGTGGCCCAGAAGTTAATTGACAGCATGCCAGGGCAGATTGCAGAGGTCTTGAAAAAGAAGGATCAACACTGCAAATATTGACTCTTTGCATCAACTTCATGTAATTGCCAATAAAAGCCTTTGACACTTATGAAAGGCTTGTAATTATACTTCAGTATTCCATAGTAACAGCTGACGAAAATATCTAAAGACACTGAAGCAGCAAACTTTGTGGAAATTAATATTCATGTCATTCTCAAAACTTTTGGCCACGACTGTAACACACCTTTTCGACATGCAGTCTTTGATTCATGTTGTCTGTGTTAGACTAATACAATCTATCTCTGTAGGTTTATTGTCTGTCCCTCTGGCTGTCCAACTGTCCGTCTGTCTATCTGAGGGAGACGGAGAGGGAGAGGGTGATGGAGAGGGAGTCGGAGAGAGAGGGAAAGGGAGAGAGCATAAAAGATGGAGAGAGCATAAGAGAGGGAGAGAGCATAAGAGAGGGAGAGAGCATAAGAGAGGGAGAGAGCATAAGAGAGGGATAGAGCATAAGAGAGGGAGAGGGCATTTGAGATGGAGAGGGCATAAGAGAGGGCATAAGAAAGGCAGAGAGCATGAGAGAGGGAGAAGGCATAAGAGAGGGAGAGAGGATAAGAGAGGGGGAGAGCATAAGAGGGGGAGAGAGCATAAGAGAGGGAGAGGGCATAAGAGAGGGCATTTGAGATGGAGAGGACATAAGAGAGGGAGAGAGCATGAGGGAGGGAGAAGGCATAAGAGAGGGAGAGAGCATGAGAGAGGGAGAGAGCATAAGAGAGAGAGAGCATAAGAGAGGGCATAAGAAAGGGAGAGAGCATGAGAGAGGGAGAGAGCATGAGAGAGGGAGAAGGCATAAGAGAGGGAGAGAGCATGAGAGAGGGAGAGAGCATAAGAGAGAGAGAGCATGAGAGAGGGAGAGAGCATAAGAGAGAGAGAGCATAAGAGAGGGCATAAGAAAGGGAGAGAGCATGAGAGAGGGAGAGAGCATAAGAGAGGGAGAGAGCATAAGAGAGGGCATAAGAAAGGGAGAGAGCATGAGAGAGGGAGAGAGCATAAGAGAGGGAGAGAGCATAAGAGAGGGCATAAGAAAGGGAGAGAGCATGAGAGAGGGAGAGCGCATGAGACAGGGAGAAGGCATAAGAGAGGGAGAGAGCATGAGAGAGGGCATAAGAAAGGGAGAGAGCATAAGAGAGGGAGAGAGCATAAGAGAGAGAGAGCATAAGAGAGGGAGAGAGCATGAGAGAGGGAGAGAGCATAAGAGAGAGAGAGCATGAGAGAGGGAGAGAGCATAAGAGAGAGAGAGCATAAGAGAGGGCATAAGAAAGGGAGAGAGCATGAGAGAGGGAGAGAGCATAAGAGAGAGAGAGCATGAGAGAGGGAGAGAGCATAAGAGAGAGAGCATGAGAGAGGGAGAGAGCATAAGAGAGAGAGAGCATAAGAGAGGGCATAAGAAAGGGAGAGAGCATGAGAGAGGGAGAGAGCATAAGAGAGGGAGAGAGCATAAGAGAGGGCATAAGAAAGGGAGAGAGCATGAGAGAGGGAGAGAGCATAAGAGAGGGAGAGAGCATAAGAGAGGGCATAAGAAAGGGAGAGAGCATGAGAGAGGGAGAGAGCATGAGACAGGGAGAAGGCATAAGAGAGGGAGAGAGCATGAGAGAGGGCATAAGAAAGGGAGAGAGCATAAGAGAGGGAGAGAGCATAAGAGAGAGAGAGCATAAGAGAGGGAGAGAGCATGAGAGAGGGAGAGAGCATAAGAGAGAGAGCATGAGAGAGGGAGAGAGCATAAGAGAGAGAGAGCATAAGAGAGGGCATAAGAAAGGGAGAGAGCATGAGAGAGGGAGAGAGCATAAGAGAGAGAGAGCATGAGAGAGGGAGAGAGCATAAGAGAGAGAGCATGAGAGAGGGAGAGAGCATAAGAGAGAGAGAGCATAAGAGAGGGCATAAGAAAGGGAGAGAGCATGAGAGAGGGAGAGAGCATAAGAGAGGGAGAGAGCATAAGAGAGGGCATAAGAAAGGTAGAGAGCATGAGAGAGGGAGAGAGCATAAGAGAGGGAGAGAGCATAAGAGAGGGCATAAGAAAGGGAGAGAGCATGAGAGAGGGAGAGAGCATGAGACAGGGAGAAGGCATAAGAGAGGGAGAGAGCATGAGAGAGGGCATAAGAAAGGGAGAGAGCATAAGAGAGGGAGAGAGCATAAGAGAGAGAGAGCATAAGAGAGGGAGAGAGCATGAGAGAGGGAGAGAGCATAAGAGAGAGAGCATGAGAGAGGGAGAGAGCATAAGAGAGAGAGAGCATAAGAGAGGGCATAAGAAAGGGAGAGAGCATGAGAGAGGGAGAGAGCATAAGAGAGGGAGAGAGCATAAGAGAGGGCATAAGAAAGGGAGAGAGCATGAGAGAGGGTGAGAGCATAAGAGAGGGAGAGAGCATAAGAGAGGGCATAAGAAAGGGAGAGAGCATGAGAGAGGGAGAGAGCATAAGAGAGGGAGAGAGCATAAGAGAGGGAGAGAGGGAGAGAGCATAAGAGAGGGAGAGTGAGATGAGAGCTAGAGAGAGAGTTATAAACAGACTATAAATCCAAGCATGATGGAGCACCTTGCCATAAGGCAGAAGTGATAACTAAGTGGCCCGGGGAACAAAACATCAATATTTTGGGTCCATGGCCAGGAAACTCCCCAGACCTTAATCCCATTGAGAACTTGTGGTCAAGAGGTGGGTGGGCAAACAAAACCCCACAAATTCTAACCCCAAGCATTGATTATGCAAGAATGGGCTGCCATCAGTCAGAATGTGGCCCAGAAGTTAATTGACAGCATGCCAGGGCAGATTGCAGAGGTCTTGAAAAAGAAGGATCAACACTGCAAATATTGACTCTTTGCATCAACTTCATGTAATTGCCAATAAAAGCCTTTGACACTTATGAAAGGCTTGTAATTATACTTCAGTATTCCATAGTAACAGCTGACGAAAATATCTAAAGACACTGAAGCAGCAAACTTTGTGGAAATTAATATTCATGTCATTCTCAAAACTTTTGGCCACGACTGTAACACACCTTTTCGACATGCAGTCTTTGATTCATGTTGTCTGTGTTAGACTAATACAATCTATCTCTGTAGGTTTATTGTCTGTCCCTCTGGCTGTCCAACTGTCCGTCTGTCTATCTGAGGGAGACGGAGAGGGAGAGGGTGATGGAGAGGGAGTCGGAGAGAGAGGGAAAGGGAGAGAGCATAAAAGATGGAGAGAGCATAAGAGAGGGAGAGAGCATAAGAGAGGGAGAGAGCATAAGAGAGGGAGAGAGCATAAGAGAGGGATAGAGCATAAGAGAGGGAGAGGGCATTTGAGATGGAGAGGGCATAAGAGAGGGCATAAGAAAGGCAGAGAGCATGAGAGAGGGAGAAGGCATAAGAGAGGGAGAGAGGATAAGAGAGGGGGAGAGCATAAGAGGGGGAGAGAGCATAAGAGAGGGAGAGGGCATAAGAGAGGGCATTTGAGATGGAGAGGACATAAGAGAGGGAGAGAGCATGAGGGAGGGAGAAGGCATAAGAGAGGGAGAGAGCATGAGAGAGGGAGAGAGCATAAGAGAGAGAGAGCATAAGAGAGGGCATAAGAAAGGGAGAGAGCATGAGAGAGGGAGAGAGCATGAGAGAGGGAGAAGGCATAAGAGAGGGAGAGAGCATGAGAGAGGGAGAGAGCATAAGAGAGAGAGAGCATGAGAGAGGGAGAGAGCATAAGAGAGAGAGAGCATAAGAGAGGGCATAAGAAAGGGAGAGAGCATGAGAGAGGGAGAGAGCATAAGAGAGGGAGAGAGCATAAGAGAGGGCATAAGAAAGGGAGAGAGCATGAGAGAGGGAGAGAGCATAAGAGAGGGAGAGAGCATAAGAGAGGGCATAAGAAAGGGAGAGAGCATGAGAGAGGGAGAGCGCATGAGACAGGGAGAAGGCATAAGAGAGGGAGAGAGCATGAGAGAGGGCATAAGAAAGGGAGAGAGCATAAGAGAGGGAGAGAGCATAAGAGAGAGAGAGCATAAGAGAGGGAGAGAGCATGAGAGAGGGAGAGAGCATAAGAGAGAGAGAGCATGAGAGAGGGAGAGAGCATAAGAGAGAGAGAGCATAAGAGAGGGCATAAGAAAGGGAGAGAGCATGAGAGAGGGAGAGAGCATAAGAGAGAGAGAGCATGAGAGAGGGAGAGAGCATAAGAGAGAGAGCATGAGAGAGGGAGAGAGCATAAGAGAGAGAGAGCATAAGAGAGGGCATAAGAAAGGGAGAGAGCATGAGAGAGGGAGAGAGCATAAGAGAGGGAGAGAGCATAAGAGAGGGCATAAGAAAGGGAGAGAGCATGAGAGAGGGAGAGAGCATAAGAGAGGGAGAGAGCATAAGAGAGGGCATAAGAAAGGGAGAGAGCATGAGAGAGGGAGAGAGCATGAGACAGGGAGAAGGCATAAGAGAGGGAGAGAGCATGAGAGAGGGCATAAGAAAGGGAGAGAGCATAAGAGAGGGAGAGAGCATAAGAGAGAGAGAGCATAAGAGAGGGAGAGAGCATGAGAGAGGGAGAGAGCATAAGAGAGAGAGCATGAGAGAGGGAGAGAGCATAAGAGAGAGAGAGCATAAGAGAGGGCATAAGAAAGGGAGAGAGCATGAGAGAGGGAGAGAGCATAAGAGAGGGAGAGAGCATAAGAGAGGGCATAAGAAAGGGAGAGAGCATGAGAGAGGGTGAGAGCATAAGAGAGGGAGAGAGCATAAGAGAGGGCATAAGAAAGGGAGAGAGCATGAGAGAGGGAGAGAGCATAAGAGAGGGAGAGAGCATAAGAGAGGGAGAGAGGGAGAGAGCATAAGAGAGGGAGAGTGAGATGAGAGCTAGAGAGAGAGTTATAAACAGACTATAAATCCAAGGCAGCTGATTATGACTGCAGATGCCATAATGTGTTCTCATTTGCATATATACCCATTCAGCGCCGTCCCGAACCCAGCTGGGAGCTTCTGGGAAAGTAATGGCGGCATAGAACAGTCATGAATTCAGCCTTCTCCATCTGGATCTTTGGTAGTGGAGGAGATGTGTGATGCACCATTGTCCTCTGGTGTTTTCCAGCGGTACTGACACAATGAAATATGAACCAGCTGAATGAGCCAGCTGAATATAGCAAAAATATATGGGTACCTGGTGCATTTAAATGTTACATTATTTACATGTAATGTATTTTTTTCTCATTTTCTCGATTTGTATCATGCACTGCAGTACAACAGAAGGTTGAACAGAAAGTCTGAAAATAGGAAAAATGTACCCTTATCATGTTGTGTGTGTGTGTGTGTGTGTGTGTGTGTGTGTGTGTGTGTGTGTGTGTTTGTGTGTGTGTGTGTGTGTGTGTTCCCCAGGTTTCGTGCTGCAGTACTCGGTGGACAACATAGAGGGGTGGAGGGATGTGTTCATCAGTTCCAGTGAGAGGTCCTTCAAGCTGGACAACCTGCGCTGTGGCACCTGGTACAAGGTCAAACTGGCCGCCAAGAACAGCGTGGGAGCCGGACGCATCAGTGAAATCATCGAGGCTAAGACCCACGGACGAGGTGAGGGGTCGTGCGAGAGGGGGAGGATGGACCGGGTGATACAGGGACAATGGGAGGTGTTTAGGGGACAGGAGAGGCGAAGATGGGCAGAGAGGGAGGGAGCTGAAGTGGATGAGGCAACATGGTTATAGCTGTGAGAGGGGTAAATGTGGTGGGGACAGGTGGATTCATATTCAGTCACACTTACCATATCATAATATTTCAAGACATTTAGAAAAATGAGTGTTAAGTGAGAACTAACACCTTCCTGCCCCCGGCCTCTTCCAGAGCCCCAGTTCAATAAGGACCATCCGGTGTTCACCCACGTCAACTCTACCCACGCCCGGCTCAACCTGCAGGGCTGGGCGAGCGGTGGCTGCCCCATCACGGCCGTACTGCTGGAGTTCAGACCTAAGGGGAACTGGGCGTGGCAGAACGTGCGCACCAACGCCACCGCCGACGTGTTCTTGGCTGAGCTCCGCGAGGCCACCTGGTACGAGCTGAAGATGAAGGCGTGTAACAGCGCCGGCTGCGGGAACCAGAGCTCTCAGTTCGCCACGCTGGACTACGACGGCAGTGAGTAGAGGCTGGTTTGTTTTCGCTGGCCTGTGTGGCCCAGTGGTTAGTACCGCTGAGTCTAGCACACGTACCAGCGGCAGCACAGGTTCGAATCGCCATCTTCTGACTCGCAATCTTTCCTGTCTCCTCTTCACTGTCGTATCTCATTAACAGAAATAAAAACTCACAAAAGAATGACACGTTTCTTTTTTACATGATAATAAAGGCTTAGAGCAGGAGAACAATTGGTAAAAAAAGATATATATATATATATATATATGTTTAAGTTAAATGACCTTAACGAAGGAGTTGATTTAAGCAATATGGCCCGAAGGGGTGTGGTATATGGCCTGCATACAAACCTTAGCCGTGGTATATTTGCCGTATACCCCAAACCCCCCGATGTGCCTTGTTGCTATTAGAATTATTCTTTTTTAAATTAATAGGGGGTAGATCAGCTTTAATATTGCAGATAGATTGTAGCTTCCATCACTGTAATTGTCTGCATCACTTCCAATCCCCCATATCTTTTTTTGCAAATATATACAGTAAAAATTTGGACGCACCTACTCAAGGGGTTTTCTTTATTCCCACAAATCTCTACTGTAATGTAGTCTGTGGGTAGCTGGTGTAGAGGAGTCAAGACGCAGGACAGCAGATATGAGTAAATAAACGTATTTAGCTCAAAACAGAACCAATACAATATAAGAACCAATACAATACAACATAAGAACCAATACAACATAAGAACCAATACAATACAACATAAGAACCAATACAATACAACATAAGAACCAATACAATACAACATAAGAACCAATACAATACAACATAAGAACCAATACAATACAACATAAGAACCAATACAATACAACATAAGAACTAATACAATACAACATAAGAACCAATACAATACAACATAAGAACCAATACAATACAACATAAGAACCTATACAATACAACATAAGAACCAATACAATACAACATAAGAACCAATACAATACAACATAAGAACCAATACAATACAACATAAGAACCAATACAATACAACATAAGAACCAATACAATACAACATAAGAACCAATACAATACAACATAAGAACCAATACAATACAACATAAGAACCAATACAATACAACATAAGAACCAATACAATACAACATAAGAACCAATACAACATAAGAACCAATACAATACAACATAAGAACCAATACAATACAACATAAGAACCAATACAATACAACATAAGAACCTATACAATACAACATAAGAACCAATACAATACAACATAAGAACCAATACAACATAAGAACCAATACAATACAACATAAGAACCTATACAATACAACATAAGAACTAATACAATAAAACATAAGAACCAATACAATACAACATAAGAACCAATACAATACAACATAAGAACCAATACAACATAAGAACCAATACAATACAACATAAGAACCAATACAACATAAGAACCAATACAATACAACATAAGAACCTATACAATACAACATAAGAACCAATACAACATAAGAACCTATACAATACAACATAAGAACCAATTTTTATTTATTTATTTTACCTTTATTTAACCAGGTAGGCAAGTTGAGAACAAGTTCTCATTTACAATTGCGACCTGGCCAAGATAAAGCAAAGCAGTTCGACAGATACAACAACACAGAGTTACACATGGAGTAAAACAAACATACAGTCAATAATACAGTATAAACAAGTCTATATACAATGTGAGCAAATGAGGTGAGAAGGGAGGTAAAGGCAAAAAAGGCCTTGGTGGCAAGGTAAATACAATATAGCAAGTAAAACACTGGAATGGTAGTTTTGCAATGGAAGAATGTGCAAAGTAGAAATAAAAATAATGGGGTGCAAAGGAGCAAAATAAATAAATAAATTAAATACAGTTGGGAAAGAGGTAGTTGATAGGGCTAAATTATATGTGGGCTATGTACAGGTGCAGTAATCTGTGAGCTGCTCTGACAGTTGGTGCTTAAAGCTAGTGAGGGAGATAAGTGTTTCCAGTTTCAGAGATTTTTGTAGTTCGTTCCAGTCATTGGCAGCAGAGAACTGGAAAGAGAGACGGCCAAAGAAAGAATTGGTTTTGGGGGTGACTAGAGAGATATACCTGCTGGAGCGTGTGCTACAGGTGGGAGATGCTATGGTGACCAGCGAGCTGAGATAAGGGGGGACTTTACCTAGCAGGGTCTTGTAGATGACATGGAGCCAGTGGGTTTGGCGACGAGTATGAAGCGAGGGCCAGCCAACGAGAGCGTACAGGTCGCAATGGTGGGTAGTATATGGGGCTTTGGTGACAAAACGGATTGCACTGTGATAGACTGCATCCAGTTTGTTGAGTAGGGTATTGGAGGCTATTTTGTAAATTACATCGCCAAAGTCGAGGATTGGTAGGATGGTCAGTTTTACAAGGGTATGTTTGGCAGCATGAGTGAAGGATGCTTTGTTGCGAAATAGGAAGCCAATTCTAGATTTAACTTTGGATTGGAGATGTTTGATATGGGTCTGGAAGGAGAGTTTACAGTCTAACCAGACACCTAAGTATTTGTAGTTGTCCACGTATTCTAAGTCAGAGCCGTCCAGAGTAGTGATGTTGGACAGGCGGGTAGGTGCAGGTAGTGATCGGTTGAAGAGCATGCATTTAGTTTTACTTGTATTTAAGAGCAGTTGGAGGCCACGGAAGGAGAGTTGTATGGCATTGAAGCTTGCCTGGAGGGTTGTTAACACAGTGTCCAAAGAAGGGCCGGAAGTATACAGAACCAATACAATACAACATAAGAACCAATACAATACAACATAAGAACCAATACAATACAACATAAGAACCAATACAATACAACATAAGAACCAATACAATACAACATAAGAACCAATACAATACAATATAAGAACCAATACAATACAACATAAGAACCAATACAATACAACATAAGAACCAATACAATACAACATAAGAACCAATACAATACAACATAAGAACCTATACAATACAACATAAGAACCTATACAATACAACATAAGAACCTATACAATACAACATAAGAACCAATACAATACAACATAAGAACCAATACAATACAACATAAGAACCAATACAACATAAGAACCTATACAATACAACATAAGAACCAATACAATACAATATAAGAACCAATACAATACAACATAAGAACCTATACAATACAACATAAGAACCAATACAATACAACATAAGAACCAATACAATACAACATAAGAACCAATACAACATAAGAACCAATACAATACAACATAAGAACCAATACAATACAACATAAGAACCAATACAATACAACATAAGAACCAATACAATACAACATAAGAACCTATACAATACAACATAAGAACCAATACAATACAACATAAGAACCAATACAATACAACATAAGAACCAATACAATACAACATAAGAACCAATACAATACAACATAAGAACCAATACAATACAACATAAGAACCAATACAATACAACATAAGAACCAATACAATACAACATAAGAACCAATACAATACAACATAAGAACTAATACAATACAACATAAGAACCAATACAATACAACATAAGAACCAATACAATACAACATAAGAACCTATACAATACAACATAAGAACCAATACAATACAACATAAGAACCTATACAATACAACATAAGAACCAATACAATACAACATAAGAACCAATACAATACAACATAAGAACCAATACAATACAACATAAGAACCAATACAATACAACATAAGAACCAATACAATACAACATAAGAACCAATACAATACAACATAAGAACCAATACAATACAACATAAGAACCAATACAATACAACATAAGAACCAATACAATACAACATAAGAACCAATACAATACAACATAAGAACCAATACAATACAACATAAGAACCAATACAATACAACATAAGAACCTATACAATACAACATAAGAACCAATACAATACAACATAAGAACCAATACAATACAACATAAGAACCAATACAATACAACATAAGAACCAATACAATACAACATAAGAACCAATACAATACAACATAAGAACCAATACAATACAACATAAGAACCAATACAATACAACATAAGAACCAATACAATACAACATAAGAACCAATACAATACAACATAAGAACCAATACAATACAACATAAGAACCTATACAATACAACATAAGAACCAATACAATACAACATAAGAACCAATACAATACAACATAAGAACCAATACAATACAACATAAGAACCAATACAATACAACATAAGAACCAATACAATACAACATAAGAACCAATACAATACAACATAAGAACCAATACAATACAACATAAGAACCAATACAATACAACATAAGAACCTATACAATACAACATAAGAACCTATACAATACAACATAAGAACCTATACAATACAACATAAGAACCTATACAATACAACATAAGAACCTATACAATACAACATAAGAACCAATACAATACAACATAAGAACCAATACAATACAACATAAGAACCTATACAATACAACATAAGAACCTATACAATACAACATAAGAACCAATACAATACAACATAAGAACCAATACAATACAACATAAGAACCAATACAACATAAGAACCTATACAATACAACATAAGAACCAATACAATACAATATAAGAACCAATACAATACAACATAAGAACCTATACAATACAACATAAGAACCAATACAATACAACATAAGAACCAATACAATACAACATAAGAACCAATACAACATAAGAATCAATACAATACAACATAAGAACCAATACAATACAACATAAGAACCAATACAATACAACATAAGAACCAATACAATACAACATAAGAACCAATACAATACAACATAAGAACCTATACAATACAACATAAGAACCAATACAATACAACATAAGAACCAATACAATACAACATAAGAACCAATACAATACAACATAAGAACCAATACAATACAACATAAGAACCAATACAATACAACATAAGAACCTATACAATACAACATAAGAACCTATACAATACAACATAAGAACCAATACAATACAACATAAGAACCAATACAATACAACATAAGAACCAATACAATACAACATAAGAACCAATACAATACAACATAAGAACCAATACAATACAACATAAGAACCAATACAATACAACATAAGAACCAATACAATACAACATAAGAACCAATACAATACAACATAAGAACCAATACAATACAACATAAGAACCAATACAATACAACATAAGAACCTATACAATACAACATAAGAACCAATACAATACAACATAAGAACCAATACAATACAACATAAGCACCAATACAATACAACATAAGAACCTATACAATACAACATAAGAACCAATACAATACAACATAAGAACCAATACAATACAACATAAGAACCAATACAATACAACATAAGAACCAATACAATACAACATAAGAACCAATACAATACAACATAAGAACCAATACAATACAACATAAGAACCAATACAATACAACATAAGAACCTATACAATACAACATAAGAACCAATACAATACAACATAAGAACCAATACAATACAACATAAGAACCAATACAATACAACATAAGAACCAATACAATACAACATAAGAACCAATACAATACAACATAAGAACCAATACAATACAACATAAGAACCAATACAATACAACATAAGAACCAATACAATACAACATAAGAACCAATACAATACAACATAATACAATACAACATAAGAACCAATACAATACAACATAAGAACCTATACAATACAACATAAGAACCAATACAATACAACATAAGAACCAATACAATACAACATAAGAACCAATACAATACAACATAAGAACCAATACAATACAATATAAGAACCAATACAATACAACATAAGAACCAATACAATACAACATAAGAACCAATATAATACAACATAAGAACCAATACAATACAACATAAGAACCAATACAATACAACATAAGAACCAATACAATACAACATAAGAACCAATACAATACAACATAAGAACCTATACAATACAACATAAGAACCAATACAATACAACATAAGAACCAATACAATACAACATAAGAACCAATACAATACAACATAAGAACCAATACAATACAACATAAGAACCAATACAATACAACATAAGAACCTATACAATACAACATAAGAACCTATACAATACAACATAAGAACCAATACAATACAACATAAGAACCAATACAATACAACATAAGAACCAATACAATACAACATAAGAACCAATACAATACAACATAAGAACCAATACAATACAACATAAGAACCAATACAATACAACATAAGAACCAATACAATACAACATAAGAACCAATACAATACAACATAAGAACCAATACAATACAACATAAGAACCAAAACAATACAACATAAGAACCAATACAATACAACATAAGAACCTATACAATACAACATAAGAACCAATACAATACAACATAAGAACCAATACAATACAACATAAGCACCAATACAATACAACATAAGAACCTATACAATACAACATAAGAACTAATACAATACAACATAAGAACCAATACAATACAACATAAGAACCAATACAATACAACATAAGAACCAATACAATACAACATAAGAACCAATACAATACAACATAAGAACCAATACAATACAACATAAGAACCAATACAATACAACATAAGAACCAATACAATACAACATAAGAACCAATACAATACAACATAAGAACCAATACAATACAACATAAGAACCTATACAATACAACATAAGAACCAATACAATACAACATAAGAACCAATACAATACAACATAAGAACCAATACAATACAACATAAGAACCAATACAATACAACATAAGAACCAATACAATACAACATAAGAACCAATACAATACAACATAAGAACCAATACAATACAACATAAGAACCAATACAATACAACATAAGAACCAATACAATACAACATAAGAACCAATACAATACAACATAAGAACCAATACAATACAACATAAGAACCTATACAATACAACATAAGAACCAATACAATACAACATAAGAACCAATACAATACAACATAAGAACCAATACAATACAACATAAGAACCAATACAATACAACATAAGAACCAATACAATACAACATAAGAACCAATACAATACAACATAAGAACAATACAATACAACATAAGAACCAATACAATACAACATAAGAACCAATACAATACAACATAAGAACCAATACAATACAACATAAGAACCAATACAATACAACATAATACAATACAACATAAGAACCAATACAATACAACATAAGAACCTATACAATACAACATAAGAACCAATACAATACAACATAAGAACCAATACAATACAACATAAGAACCAATACAATACAACATAAGAACCAATACAATACAATATAAGAACCAATACAATACAACATAAGAACCAATACAATACAACATAAGAACCAATATAATACAACATAAGAACCAATACAATACAACATAAGAACCAATACAATACAACATAAGAACCAATACAATACAACATAAGAACCAATACAATACAACATGAGAACCTATACAATACAACATAAGAACCAATACAATACAACATAAGAACCAATACAATACAACATAAGAACCAATACAATACAACATAAGAACCAATACAATACAACATAAGAACCAATACAATACAACATAAGAACCAATACAATACAACATAAGAACCTATACAATACAACATAAGAACCTATACAATACAACATAAGAACCAATACAATACTACATAAGAACCAATACAATACAACATAAGAACCAATACAATACAACATAAGAACCAATACAATACAACATAAGTACCAATACAATACAACATAAGAACCAATACAATACAACATAAGAACCAATACAATACAACATAAGAACCAATACAATACAACATAAGAACCAATACAATACAACATAAGAACCAATACAATACAACATAAGAACCAATACAATACAACATAAGAACCAATACAATACAACATAAGAACCAATACAATACAACATAAGAACCAATACAATACAACATAAGAACCAATACAATACAACATAAGAACCAATACAATACAACATAAGAACCAATACAATACAACATAAGAACCAATACAATACAACATAAGAACCTATACAATACAACATAAGAACCAATACAATACAACATAAGAACCAATACAATACAACATAAGAACCAATACAATACAACATAAGAACCAATACAATACAACATAAGAACCAATACAATACAACATAAGAACCAATACAATACAACATAAGAACAATACAATACAACATAAGAACCAATACAATACAACATAAGAACCAATACAATACAACATAAGAACCAATACAATACAACATAAGAACCAATACAATACAACATAAGAACCAATACAATACAACATAATACAATACAACATAAGAACCAATACAATACAACATAAGAACCTATACAATACAACATAAGAACCAATACAATACAACATAAGAACCAATACAATACAACATAAGAACCAATACAATACAACATAAGAACCAATACAATACAATATAAGAACCAATACAATACAACATAAGAACCAATACAATACAACATAAGAACCAATATAATACAACATAAGAACCAATACAATACAACATAAGAACCAATACAATACAACATAAGAACCAATACAATACAACATAAGAACCAATACAATACAACATGAGAACCTATACAATACAACATAAGAACCAATACAATACAACATAAGAACCAATACAATACAACATAAGAACCAATACAATACAACATAAGAACCAATACAATACAACATAAGAACCAATACAATACAACATAAGAACCAATACAATACAACATAAGAACCTATACAATACAACATAAGAACCTATACAATACAACATAAGAACCAATACAATACTACATAAGAACCAATACAATACAACATAAGAACCAATACAATACAACATAAGAACCAATACAATACAACATAAGTACCAATACAATACAACATAAGAACCAATACAATACAACATAAGAACCAATACAATACAACATAAGAACCAATACAATACAACATAAGAACCAATACAATACAACATAAGAACCAATACAATACAACATAAGAACCAATACAATACAACATAAGAACCAATACAATACAACATAAGAACCAATACAATACAACATAAGAACCTATACAATACAACATAAGAACCAATACAATACAACATAAGAACCAATACAATACAACATAAGCACCAATACAATACAACATAAGAACCTATACAATACAACATAAGAACCAATACAATACAACATAAGAACCAATACAATACAACATAAGAACCAATACAATACAACATAAGAACCAATACAATACAACATAAGAACCAATACAATACAACATAAGAACCAATACAATACAACATAAGAACCTATACAATACAACATAAGAACCAATACAATACAACATAAGAACCAATACAATACAACATAAGAACCAATACAATACAACATAAGAACCAATACAATACAACATAAGAACCAATACAATACAACATAAGAACCAATACAATACAACATAATACAATACAACATAAGAACCAAGACAATACAACATAAGAACCTATACAATACAACATAAGAACCAATACAATACAACATAAGAACCAATACAATACAACATAAGAACCAATACAATACAACATAAGAACCAATACAATACAATATAAGAACCAATACAATACAACATAAGAACCAATACAATACAACATAAGAACCAATATAATACAACATAAGAACCAATACAATACAACATAAGAACCAATACAATACAACATAAGAACCAATACAATACAACATAAGAACCAATACAATACAACATAAGAACCTATACAATACAACATAAGAACCAATACAATACAACATAAGAACCAATACAATACAACATAAGAACCAATACAATACAACATAAGAACCAATACAATACAACATAAGAACCAATACAATACAACATAAGAACCAATACAATACAACATAAGAACCTATACAATACAACATAAGAACCTATACAATACAACATAAGAACCTATACAATACAACATAAGAACCAATACAATACAACATAAGAACCAATGCAATACAACATAAGAACCAATACAATACAACATAAGAACCAATACAATACAACATAAGAACCAATACAATACAACATAAGAACCAATACAATACAACATAAGAACCAATACAATACAACATAAGAACCAATACAATACAACATAAGAACCAATACAATACAACATAAGAACCAATACAATACAACATAAGAACCTATACAATACAACATAAGAACCAATACAATACAACATAAGAACCAATACAATACAACATAAGAACCAATACAATACAACATAAGAACCAATACAATACAACATAAGAACCTATACAATACAACATAAGAACCAATACAATACAACATAAGAACCAATACAATACAACATAAGAACCAATACAATACAACATAAGAACCAATACAATACAACTTAAGAACCAATACAATACAACATAAGAACCAATACAACATAAGAACCAATACAATACAACATAAGAACCAATACAATACAACATAAGAACCAATACAATACAACATAAGAACCAATACAATACAACATAAGAACCAATACAATACAACATAATACAATACAACATAAGAACCAAGACAATACAACATAAGAACCTATACAATACAACATAAGAACCAATACAATACAACATAAGAACCAATACAATACAACATAAGAACCAATACAATACAACATAAGAACCAATACAATACAATATAAGAACCAATACAATACAACATAAGAACCAATACAATACAACATAAGAACCAATATAATACAACATAAGAACCAATACAATACAACATAAGAACCAATACAATACAACATAAGAACCAATACAATACAACATAAGAACCAATACAATACAACATAAGCACCTATACAATACAACATAAGAACCAATACAATACAACATAAGAACCAATACAATACAACATAAGAACCAATACAATACAACATAAGAACCAATACAATACAACATAAGAACCAATACAATACAACATAAGAACCTATACAATACAACATAAGAACCTATACAATACAACATAAGAACCAATACAATACAACATAAGAACCAATACAATACAACATAAGAACCAATACAATACAACATAAGAACCAATACAATACAACATAAGAACCAATACAATACAACATAAGAACCAATACAATACAACATAAGAACCAATACAATACAACATAAGAACCTATACAATACAACATAAGAACCAATACAATACAACATAAGAACCAATACAATACAACATAAGAACCAATACAATACAACATAAGAACCAATACAATACAACATAAGAACCTATACAATACAACATAAGAACCAATACAATACAACATAAGAACCAATACAATACAACATAAGAACCAATACAATACAACATAAGAACCAATACAATACAACATAAGAACCAATACAATACAACATAAGAACCAATACAACATAAGAACCAATACAATACAACATAAGAACCAATACAATACAACATAAGAACCAATACAATACAACATAAGAACCTATACAATACAACATAAGAACTAATACAATACAACATAAGAACCAATACAATACAACATAAGAACCAATACAATACAACATAAGAACCAATACAACATAAGAACCAATACAATACAACATAAGAACCAATACAACATAAGAACCAATACAATACAACATAAGAACCTATACAATACAACATAAGAACCAATACAACATAAGAACCTATACAATACAACATAAGAACCAATACAATACAACATAAGAACCAATACAATACAACATAAGAACCAATACAATACAACATAAGAACCAATACAATACAACATAAGAACCAATACAATACAACATAAGAACCAATACAATACAATATAAGAACCAATACAATACAACATAAGAACCAATACAATACAACATAAGAACCAATACAATACAACATAAGAACCAATACAATACAACATAAGAACCTATACAATACAACATAAGAACCTATACAATACAACATAAGAACCTATACAATACAACATAAGAACCAATACAATACAACATAAGAACCAATACAATACAACATAAGAACCAATACAACATAAGAACCTATACAATACAACATAAGAACCAATACAATACAATATAAGAACCAATACAATACAACATAAGAACCTATACAATACAACATAAGAACCAATACAATACAACATAAGAACCAATACAATACAACATAAGAACCAATACAACATAAGAACCAATACAATACAACATAAGAACCTATACAATACAACATAAGAACCAATACAATACAACATAAGAACCAATACAATACAACATAAGAACCAATACAATACAACATAAGAACCAATACAATACAACATAAGAACCAATACAATACAACATAAGAACCAATACAATACAACATAAGAACCAATACAATACAACATAAGAACCAATACAATACAACATAAGAACCAATACAATACAACATAAGAACCAATACAATACAACATAAGAACCAATACAATACAACATAAGAACTAATACAATACAACATAAGAACCTATACAATACAACATAAGAACCAATACAATACAACATAAGAACCAATACAATACAACATAAGAACCAATACAATACAACATAAGAACCAATACAATACAACATAAGAACCAATACAATACAACATAAGAACCAATACAATACAACATAAGAACCAATACAATACAACATAAGAACCAATACAATACAACATAAGAACCAATACAATACAACATAAGAACCAATACAATACAACATAAGAACCAATACAATACAACATAAGAACCAATACAATACAACATAAGAACCAATACAATACAACATAAGAACCAATACAATACAACATAAGAACCAATACAATACAACATAAGAACCTATACAATACAACATAAGAACCAATACAATACAACATAAGAACCAATACAATACAACATAAGAACCAATACAATACAACATAAGAACCAATACAATACAACATAAGAACCAATACAATACAACATAAGAACCAATACAATACAACATAAGAACCAATACAATACAACATAAGAACCAATACAATACAACATAATAACCAATACAATACAACATAAGAACCAATACAATACAACATAAGAACCAATACAATACAACATAAGAACCTATACAATACAACATAAGAACCAATACAATACAACATAAGAACCAATACAATACAACATAAGAACCAATACAATACAACATAATACAATACAACATAAGAACCAATACAATACAACATAAGAACCTATACAATACAACATAAGAACCAATACAATACAACATAAGAACCAATACAATACAACATAAGAACCAATACAATACAACATAAGAACCAATACAATACAATATAAGAACCAATACAATACAACATAAGAACCAATACAATACAACATAAGAACCAATATAATACAACATAAGAACCAATACAATACAACATAAGAACCAATACAATACAACATAAGAACCAATACAATACAACATAAGAACCTATACAATACAACATAAGAACCAATACAATACAACATAAGAACCAATACAATACAACATAAGAACCAATACAATACAACATAAGAACCAATACAATACAACATAAGAACCAATACAATACAACATAAGAACCAATACAATACAACATAAGAACCAATACAATACAACATAAGAACCAATACAATACAACATAATACAATACAACATAAGAACCAATACAATACAACATAAGAACCTATACAATACAACATAAGAACCAATACAATACAACATAAGAACCAATACAATACAACATAAGAACCAATACAATACAACATAAGAACCAATACAATACAATATAAGAACCAATACAATACAACATAAGAACCAATACAATACAACATAAGAACCAATATAATACAACATAAGAACCAATACAATACAACATAAGAACCAATACAATACAACATAAGAACCAATACAATACAACATAAGAACCAATACAATACAACATAAGAACCTATACAATACAACATAAGAACCAATACAATACAACATAAGAACCAATACAATACAACATAAGAACCAATACAATACAACATAAGAACCAATACAATACAACATAAGAACCAATACAATACAACATAAGAACCAATACAATACAACATAAGAACCTATACAATACAACATAAGAACCAATACAATACAACATAAGAACCAATACAATACAACATAAGATCCAATACAATACAACATAAGAACCAATACAATACAACATAAGAACCAATACAATACAACATAAGAACCAATACAATACAACATAAGAACCAATACAATACAACATAAGAACCAATACAATACAACATAAGAACCAATACAATACAACATAAGAACCAATACAATACAACATAAGAACCAATACAATACAACATAAGAACCAATACAATACAACATAAGAACCAATACAATACAACATAAGAACCAATACAATACAACATAAGAACCAATACAATACAACATAAGAACCAATACAATACAACATAAGAACCTATACAATACAACATAAGAACCAATACAATACAACATAAGAACCAATACAATACAACATAAGCACCAATACAATACAACATAAGAACCTATACAATACAACATAAGAACTAATACAATACAACATAAGAACCAATACAATACAACATAAGAACCAATACAATACAACATAAGAACCAATACAATACAACATAAGAACCAATACAATACAACATAAGAACCTATACAATACAACATAAGAACCAATACAATACAACATAAGAACCAATACAATACAACATAAGAACCAATACAATACAATATAAGCGAGCCCACAGTATTCCATAAAAACAATCACACAAACAAACATGGGGGATCAGAGGGTTAAATCATGAACAGGTAATTGGGGGATTGAAACCAGGTGTAAGACAAAGACAAAAACAAATGGAAAATTAAAAGTGGATCAGGCGATGGCTAGGAAGGCCGGTGACGCCGACCGCCGAACGCCGCCCGAACAAGGAGAGGGACCGGGAGTCGTGACATCTACATTGTAAAATAATAGTGAAGCCATCAAAACAACGAAATAACACATATGGAATCATGTAGTAACCAACAAAGTGTTAAACACATTTAGAATAACGCTTAGGCTTCTACTTCCAGCTTATACAGTCTATTTTAAAATAGTTATATTTTTACTCCTGTCCTTCCTCAAACCTCAACATTTTTAGTTTTATGGAAACAGTATGTTTTACTTTAGTTATCTTGTTGTTATTAGTTATTTTTCCCAACCTTCACCTCCATTCAACCCCTCCCACCTATCTCTTAACACCATCCATATTGAATTTCTATTTGCCATATATATTTTTTCAACTGTGCTGTGATGTTTCACAAAGGTTCCGAACCGTTCTATTCTCATCATTTGTACAGATGTTAAATTATTATTATTATAAATATTATTATATTATTGATTGATTGACTATGAATTTTCAGATCATCCAGTAGTGCTATCTGCAGAGTTAGCTCTTATGTAAATGTGGCAAATGTCTAGCCATTCCTGGACCTGTGACCAAAAACAAAACAAACGATCTAACGATTCTGTCTCTTCGCAAAACAATATCTGCTAATAATTTCAATTGAAAAATTTGAAGTTCTGAATCCGGCGTCGTTTTGCGTGTCAGTTCATAAACCATGAATCGGTACGTTGCAAATCTCTTCCCAACTATCTATATGGGAGAGTTGTGAATTTTTAGGTCCTTAAATGAAACTGGTATACATTTTTATTTATGTATTTTTTTTAACCAATTATGGTCTTTGATGCAGGGCCGACAGACAAGTTCTCTACTTTCTCCCTATTCCACTTACCTCTTCCATTTTTTTGCGGAAATGCTGCGATTAGTTGGTTGTAATTTTAGGTAGAGCAGACATTTCCATATATTATTGTTAGCTGCATATGTGACATAACTCCACCAGTCCTATTTACGATATCATTTACAAACATTATACCTTTTCTAAAAAATAAAAAATAAATGTTTTTTTTCTATTCGTATATTTGAGTTTAACCACAATATTTGTTGTATTGTGTGTTCAGTTTTTTTCTGGTCGAAATTGAATTAAATTAACTTGAAATTGCAACTAACTTTCTATGGCTTTTTAATTTGTTTTTAATATATCGATATTTTGGGAGATTATTTCCTTTTCAAATAACCAAAAGTGAGAGGTTGCAATCTGAATAAAGGGAAAAAGGCCATTCTTGAACATGGGGTGAGACATTCTTACTAATCTCCTAGAGAACCCGTTTGGATTTAAGTATAACTTTTGTATGACTGAAGCCTTTAGTGAGACATCTAATGCTTTAATATTTAATCATTTCTGCCCTCGTAATTCATATTCATTAAATAAATAAGCCCGTTTCATTTTGTCTGGCTTGCCGCTCCAACTAAAATTCAAAATCAATTATCATATCATTTAAATAACTGTTCGCTAGGTGTACACAAGACCATAAGCAAATAGGTAAACTGTGATATGACTATTATAAACTGGTTACCAACATAATTAGAGCAATAAAAAAATAAAAAATAAAAATTATATGGTCTTTTATAAACTGTGTGGTTTGAGCCTTGAATGCTGATTGGCTGACAGCTGTGGTTCATCCAGACCGACTAAATGTTTATTTTTACTGCTTTAATTACGTTGGTACGTTGGTAAGTTTATAACAGCATTAAGGCGCTTTGGGGGTTTGTGGTACTGTGGGGCTAAAAAATTATTTAGTCAGCCAATTGTGCAAGCTCTCCCACTTAAAAAGATGAGAGTGGCCTGTAATTTTCATCATAGGTACACTTCAACTATGGCAGACAAAATTAGAAAAAATCCAGAAAATCACATTGTAGGATTTTTTAATGAATTTATTTGCAAATTATGGTGGAAAATAAGTATTTGGTCACCTACAAACAAGCAAGAATTCTGGCTCTCACAGACCTGTAACTTCTTCTTTAAGAGGCTCCTCTGTCCTCCACTTCTTACCTGTATTAATGGCATCTGTTTGAACTTGTTATCAGTATAAAAGACACCTGTCCACAACCTCAAACAGTCACACTCCAAACTCCACTATGGCCAAGACCAAAGAGCTGTCAAAGGACACCAGAAACAAAATTGTAAACCTGCACCAGGCTGGGAAGACTGCATCTGCAATAGATAAGCAGCTTGGTTTGAAGAAATCAACTGTGGGAGCAATTATTAGGAAATGGAAGACATACAAGACCACAGATAATCTCCCTCGATCTGGGGCTCCACGCAAGATCTCACCCCGTGGGGTCAAAATGATCACAAGAACGGTGAGCAAAAATCTCAGAACCACACGGGGGGACCTAGTGAATGACCTGCAGAGAGCTGGGACCAAAGTAACAAAGCCTACCATCAGTAACACACTACGCCGCCAGGGACTCAAATCCTGCAGTGCCAGACGTGTCCCCCTGCTTAAGCCAGTACATGTCCAGGCCCGTCTGAAGTTTGCTAGAGAGCATTTGGATGATCCAGAAGAAGATTGGGAGAATGTCATATGGTCAGATGAAACCAAAATATAACTTTTTGGTAAAAACTCAACTCGTCGTGTTTGGAGGACAAAGAATGCTGAGTTGCATCCAAAGAACACCATACCTACTGTGGAGCATGGGGGTGGAAACATCATGCTTTGGGGCTGTTTTTCTGCAAAGGGACCAGGACGACTGATCCGTGTAAAGGAAAGAATGAATGGGGCCATGTATCGTGCGATTTTGAGTGAAAACCTCCTTCCATCAGCAAGGGCATTGAAGATGAAACGTGGCTGGGTCTTTCAGCATGACAATGATGCCAAACACACCGCCCGGGCAACGAAGGAGTGGCTTCGTAAGAAGCATTTCAAGGTCCTGGAGTGGCCTAGCCAGTCTCCAGATCTCAACCCCATAGAAAATCTTTGGAGGGAGTTGAAAGCCCGTGTTGCCCAGCAACAGCCTCAAAACATCACTGCTCTAGAGGAGATCTGCATGGCGGAATGGGCCAAAATACCAGCAACAGTGTGTGAAAACCTTGTGAAGACTTACAGAAAACGTTTGACTTCTGTCATTGCCAACAAAGGGTATAAAACAACATTTTGAGATAAACTTTTGTTATTGACCAAATACTTATTTTCCACCATCATTTGCAAATAAATTCATTAAAAATCCTACAATGTGATTTTCTGGAAAATAAATTCTAATTTTGTCTGTCATAGCTGAAGTGTACCTATTGATGAAAATTACAGGCCTCTCATCTTTTTAAGTGGGAGAACTTGCACAATTGGTAGCTGACTAAATACTTTTTTGCCCCACTGTATATGGCCAATATACCACGGCTAAAGGCTGTGCAAAGACACTCCGCGTTGCGTCGTGCTTAAGAACAGCCCTTAGCCGTGGTATATTGGCCATATACCACACCTCCTCGTGGCTTATTGCTTAACTATACCACGGCTGTCAGCCAATCAGCATTCAGGGCTCGAACCACTCAGTTTATAATACTCCATATGTGACTTAGAAATAGAATTAGAACCAATTATCCTGTCTCGACGTGTGACAACACGTGATAGCTCATGTAATAGGATAGCAATTGACTTCCTTTTAAAAGGATTTGTTAGAACCAATTTAGTTTGTCTCTCTTCTCCTCATCCTCTCCCCATACATCTTCTTCCACACTTGTACCCATTTATATAAAAACCTGATATAATGTCATATAACCTGATATATTTTCTAAGCAGGTACCATCCCTCCCATCAAGTCAGCGCGGCCCGAAGGCGACGACGTTAAGAAGCTCTTCTCCATTGGCTGCCCCGTCATCCTGGTCACTCTGGTCGTCGCCCTGCTCTTCATCATCCGCAAGAAACGCAAAGAGAAGAGACTGAAGAGACTGAGAGGTGAGGGAGGGAGGGAAAGGGGGACAGGTGTGGAGAAGAGATAGAGGGTTGCATAAGGGAGGGAGCAAAAGAGAGGAAAGAGCAATGGGAGAGGGAAGAAAGACAGGAAAGGGGCGAGAAGAGAGATGGATCTTGGGCGAGAGAGAAAGGAGAGAAGAGACTGAGGGGTGAGAGAGAGAGGGGGGAAAGGTGCGGAGAAGAGACTGAAGAGACTGAGAGGTGAGAGAGGGAGGGAAAGGGGGACAGGTGTGGAGAAGAGATAGAGGGTTGCTTACGGGAGGGAGCAAAAGAGAGGGAAAGAGCAATGGGAGAGGGAAGAAAGACAGGAAAGGGGCGAGAAGAGAGATGGATCTTGGGCGAGAGAGAAAGGAGAGAAGAGACTGAGGGGTGAGAGAGAGGGAGGAGAGGTGTGGAGAAGAGACTGAGGGGTGAGAGAGAGGAGAGGTGTGGAGAAGAGACTGAGGGGTGAGAGGTGAGAGGGAGGAGAGGTGTGGAGAAGAGACCGAGGGGTGAGAGAGAGAGGAGAGGTGTGGAGAAGAGACTGAGGGGTGAGAGAGAGAGGAGAGGTGTGGAGAAGAGACCGAGGGGTGAGAGAGGGAGGAGAGGTGTGGAGAAGGGACTGAGGGGTGAGATAGAGAGGGAGGAGAGGTGTGGAGAAGAGACTGAGTGGTGAGAGAGAGAGGAGAGGTGTGGAGAGGAGACTGAGTGGTGAGAGAGAGAGGAGAGGTGTGGAGAAGAGACTGAGGGGTGAGAGACAGGAGAGGTGTGGAGAAGAGACTGAGGGGTGAGAGAGAGAGAGGGAGGAGAGGTGTGGAGAAGAGACTGAGGGGTGTGAGAGAGAGGGAGGAGAGGTGTGGAGAAGAGACTGAGTGGTGAGAGAGAGGAGAGGTGTGAGAAGAGACTGAGGGGTGTGAGAGAGAGGAGAGGTGTGGAGAAGAGACTGAGGGGTGAGAGAGAGAGAGGGGGGAGAGGTGTGGAGAAGAGACTGAGGGGTGAGAGAGAGATAGGGAGGAGAGGTGTGGAGAAGAGACTGAGGGGTGAGAGAGAGAGAGGGAGGAGAGGTGTGGAGAAGAGAGAGAGAGAGGAAGGAGAGGTCAGAAGACTGGGTTGAGTGGTGAGTGAGAGAGAGAGGAAAGGTGTGGAGAAGAGACTGAGGGGTGTGAGAGAGAGGAGAGGTGTGGAGAAGAGAGAGAGAGAGAGGAAGGAGAGGGCAGAAGACTCGGTTGAGTGGTGAGTGAGAGAGAGCGAGGAAAGGTGTGGAGAAGAGACTGGGGGGTGAGAGAGAGAGAGGGAGGAGAGGGCAGAAGACCGGGTTGAGTGGTGAGTGAGAGAGAGAGAGGAAAGGTGTGGAGAAGAGACTGGGGGGTGAGAGAGGGAGGAGAGGGCAGAAGACTGGGTTGAGTGGTGAGTGAGAGAGAGAGAGGAAAGGTGTGGAGAAGAGACTGGGGGGTGAGAGAGAGAGAGGGAGGAGAGGGCAGAAGACCGGGTTGAGGGGTGAGTGAAGGAAAACGTGTTGAGAGAGAGAGCATAATAACTGAAGCCCTGCTCTTCTTTAATGTTCCCTCTAGATGCCAAAAGCCTGGCTGAGATGCTGATCAGGTAATATATTTCATCTCTGCTGTTCCTCTGTTTACATTTCATACCCCAAAGGAAACATTCATACAACACACTGGACATCTACGGTGACCTTACCTCTAGATACAATGAATGTCTTAAAAGGCAGATAGAGAACTCCTATTTCTGAAGTAAGGGGATTTACGTTCTATATGTGTGTGTGTGTGTGTGTGTGTGTGTGTGTGTGTGTGTGTGTGTGTGTGTGTGTGTGTGTGTGTGTGTGTGTGTGTGTGTGTGCCTTGTGTCCCTGGAAGCAGTAAGAATAACCGGAGCTTTGACACCCCTGTGAAGGGGCCCCCCCAGGGCCCCCGACTCCACATCGACATCCCCAGAGTCCAGCTGCTCATCGAGGACAAGGAAGGCATCAAGCAGATCGGTCGGTGTAGTAGTGTGTTTGTGCGTGCGTGTTTTCTTGTGTTGCTGAGTGCCTACCTGATACGGATGTCATGAACATTAGTGTCCATGAATGAGCATGAATCCTCCGTCTTGAATAACTCTTGCCTCTGTCAATCCCTCTGTCAGGTGAAGACAAAGCCACCATCCCAGTGACGGACACAGAGTTCAGCCAGAACGTGAATCCCCAGAGCTTCTGTACGGGCGTGTCTGTGCATCACCCCGCCCTCATCCAGAACACCGGCCCTCTGATTGACATGTCCGACATCAGACCAGGGACAAGTGAGTGGCGAGCCCTAACTGTGCTTAGTCTGTTGTTCTTGGTCTGTTGATAAATACATAGTGGACTGATATTATATGTCCTGTCCATTCCCTCCATCATTGCCTTTAACTTACTGACTCTTTTGTTCTCCTCCCTCCCTTCACCTCTCCGCCTTCCTCCCGCCTCTTTCCCGGGAAGACCCGGTGTCGAGGAAGAGCGTGAAGTCGACCCACAGTACGAGGAACCGCTACTCCAGCCAGTGGACCCTGACCAAGTGCCAGTCGTCCACGCCCGCCCGTACCGTCACCTCCGACTGGCGCACCGTGGGCTCCCAGCATGGCATCACCGTCACCGAGAGCGACAGCTACAGCGCCAGCCTCTCACAGGACACTGGTGAGCCTGGCACATCATGCACACACACACACACACAGCACACACTCATGACGAGGCTACATACCAGACGACACACCCACTCTTGACACACACGCTCTCGTGTAACACACACTCTCGTGATATGCACACTTGTGATACACAAACACACACAGTTCATGAAACGCGTACGCACACATATGCCGTAAATACACACTTGCACACATACATCAGTGGAGGCTGCTGAGGGGAGGACGGCTCATAATAGTGGCTGGAATGGACCGAATGGAACGACATCAAAACACACGGAAACCATGTGATTGATGTACAGTGCCTTGCGAAAGTATTCGGCCCCCTTGAACTTTGCGACCTTTTGCCACATTTCAGGCTTCAAACATAAAGATATAAAACTGTATTTTTCTGTGAAGAATCAACAAGTGGGACACAATCATGAAGTGGAATGACATTTATTGGATATTTCAAACTTTTTTAACAAATCAAAAACTGAAAAATTGGGCGTGCAGAATTATTCAGCCCCCTTAAGTTAATACTTTGTAGCGCCACCTTTTGCTGCGATTACAGCTGTAAGTCGCTTGGGGTATGTCTCTATCAGTTTTGCACATCGAGAGACTGAAATGTTTTCCCATTCCTCCTTGCAAAACAGCTCGAGCTCAGTGAGGTTGGATGGAGAGCATTTGTGAACAGCAGTTTTCAGTTCTTTCCACAGATTCTCGATTGGATTCAGGTCTGGACTTTGACTTGGCCATTCTAACACCTGGATATGTTTATTTTTGAACCATTCCATTGTAGATTCTGCTTTATGTTTTGGATCATTGTCTTGTTGGAAGGCAAATCTCCGTCCCAGTCTCAGGTCTTTTGCAGACTCCATCAGGTTTTCTTCCAGAATGGTCCTGTATTTGGCTCCATCCATCTTCCCATCAATTTTAACCATCTTCCCTGTCCCTGCTGAAGAAAAGCAGGCCCAAACCATGATGCTGCCACCACCATGTTTGACCGTGGGGATGGTGTGTTCAGCTGTGTTGCTTTTACGCCAAACATAACGTTTTGCATTGTTGCCAAAAAGTTCAATTTTGGTTTCATCTGCCCAGAGCACCTTCTTCCACATGTTTGGTGTGTCTCCCAGGTGGCTTGTGGCAAACTTTAAACCACACTTTTTATGGATATCTTTAAGAAATGGCTTTCTTCTTGCCACTCTTCCATAAAGGCCAGATTTGTGCAATATACGACTGATTGTTGTCCTATGGACAGAGTCTCCCACCTCAGCTGTAGATCTCTGCAGTTCATCCAGAGTGATCATGGGCCTCTTGGCTGCATCTCTGATCAGTCTTCTCCTTGTATGAGCTGAAAGTTTAGAGGGACGGCCAGGTCTTGGTAGATTTGCAGTGGTCTGATACTCCTTCCATTTCAATATTATCGCTTGCACAGTGCTCCTTGGGATGTTTAAAGTTTGGGAAATCTTTTTGTATCCAAATCCGTCTTTAAACTTCTTCACAACAGTATCTCGGACCTGCCTGGTGTGTTCCTTGTTCTTCATGATGCTCTCTGCGCTTTTAACAGACCTCTGAGACTATCACAGTGCAGGTGCATTTATACGGAGACTTGATTACACACAGGTGGATTGTATTTATCATCATTAGTCATTTAGGTCAACATTGGATCATTCAGAGATCCTCACTGAACTTCTGGAGAGAGTTTGCTGCACTGAAAGTAAAGGGGCTGAATAATTTTGTTAATTTTGTTTTGTTTTTGTTAAAAAAGTTTGAAATATCCAATAAATGTCGTTCCACTTCATGATTGTGACCCACTTGTTGTTGATTCTTCACAAAAAAATACAGTTTTATATCTTTATGTTTGAAGCCTGAAATGTGGCAAAAGGTCGCAAAGTTCAAGGGGGCCGAATACTTTTGCAAGGCACTGTATTTGATACCGTTCCACTGATTTCATTCCAGCCGTTACCATGAGCCCCTCCTCCCCAATTAAGGTGCCACCAACCTCCTGTGACATACATACATATACAAAGGACACAAGTGAGCCACCCAAAACATAGGCTACGTACACACACACACACACACACACACACACGTCTGTAGTCCAAGGAGACAGTGTAAGATTGATATTTTTCATGTACAACACCAACACCAACTCTGTCTCCCTCTCTCTCTGTCTCCCTCTCTCTCTGTCTCCCTCTCTCTCTGTCTCCCTCTCTCTCTCTCTCTCTCTCTCTCGCTCTCTCTCTCTCTCCCTCTCTCTCTCCCTCTCTCTCTCTCTCTCTCTCTCTCTCTCTCTCCCTCCCTCTCTCTGTCTCTGTCTCTCTCTCTGTCTCTCTCTCTCTTTCTCTCTCTCCCTCCCTCTCCCTGTCTCTGTCTCTCTCTCTCTGTCTCTCTCTCTCTTTCTCTCTCTCCCTCCCTCTCTCTGTCTGTCTCTCTCCCTCTGTCTCTCTCTCTCCCTCTGTCTCTCTCTGTTTCTCTCTCTGTCTCTCTCTGTCTCTCTTTCACTCCCTCTGTCTCTCTCTGTTTCTCTCTCTGTCTCTCTCTGTCTCTCTTTCACTCCCTCTATCTCCCTCTCTCTCTGTCTCTCTCTGTCTCCCTCTCTCTCTGTCTCCCTCTTTCTGTCTCTCTCTCTCTTTCTCCCGCTCTCTCTGTCTCTCTCTCTCTCTCTGTCTCCCTCGCTCTGTCTCTCTCTCTCTTTCTCCCGCTCTCTCTGTCTCTCTCTCTGTCTCTCTCTCTCACTCTCTCTCCCTCTCTGTCTCTCTCTGTCCTCAGATAAAGGGCGTAACAGCATGGTGTCCACAGAGAGCGCGTCCTCCACCTATGAGGAGCTGGCGCGGGCCTATGAACACGCCAAGCTTGAAGAGCACCTGCAGCACGCCAAGTTTGAGATCACTGAGTGCTTCATCTCCGACAGTTCCTCAGACCAGATGACCACGGGCACCAACGACAACGCCGACAGCATGACCTCCATGAGCACGCCGTCCGAGACGGGCCTGTGTCGCTTCACCGCCTCGCCACCCAAACCCCAGGAATACGACCGCGGAAGACCTACCAACGTTGCCGTGCCCATCCCCCACCGCGCCAACAAGAGCGAGTGGACTGGCAAAAGTGAGTATCAGACCTGCGGTTGATTAGAATGATCCTGTAGGTCGGTCTAATGCAAAGGCCTCTAAGCATGGTTAGAGTGAACAGAGTGACCTTTAACAAATGTGCCTGATAAAGATGCTTGTCAAATCGTTATCTCTCCCTCGTTCTCTCTTTCATCCCCCCCATCCCAGGTGACTACTGTAACCTTCCCCTCTACATGAAGACAGACCCTTTCTTCCGGAAGCAGTCGGAGCTGCGTGACCCGTGCCCGGTGGTGCCGCCCCGCGAGGCCTCCATCCGCAGCCTGGCCCAGCGGGCGTACCACACCCAGGGCCGTCACATGACTCTGGACTCCTCCAAGCAGCAGCAGGCTCTGACTGTGGGCCACACTGGCCTGGCCGGCCTCAGCGCCTCAGGGGGAGCATCAGGGGGTGGTGGTGGTGTAGGAGGGGCGACTGGAGGGCCGTCTGGTGGTTCCAGCACCTCTTCCCTGCCCCAGAGGACTCTCACCATGCCCGGCTCCTCCTCTTCCTCTGCGCAGAGCGCTGCAGCCGCTACCGACGCAGTCGCGGGAGGAGACTCTAGAGACCCTCTGCTGGAGAGCAGCTCGTCAGGCCCAGGCAGACTAGAGAGACAGAAGCAGGCGGCTGGCGGGGCCTACTCCAAATCCTATACACTGGTGTAGCAGGAGCCACTGGCGTGGATGTTGGAGCCTTGGGAAGGGTTTAGGGGCCACACAGACACACGTACACACACCTGACTCCTGCACTGTCAGGCCAGAGGGGGGCCGCTCGGCAGGGGCCAGATTGGGCTTTTTATAGCACAGGGGTTTGTCTTCTTTCTGCCTTTTTTCTCTCTCTCTCTATCTGTTGTTTTGCATTACCTTCCTTGGAAATAACTTGCTAAACTCAATATCATTTTATATTTGTTTTTGCAAACATTTTTCCCTATCTCTCACTCTCCCACTATCCCTCTCTCTCTCTCTCTTCTCTCTCTCCAATTATCTGTTGAGACACCTCAGAACTTATGCACAAAATACTTTCCACGTGCACTTGTTTTTTTGTGTTTTTTTTTAAAATTCAGAACGGTAAACGATAAACCGAGATGCAGTTTCACATAAACCTGTCTAGATGTTTTAGGCCGTTTCACCTGTTTCTTTTCGCGTCTCTGAACGGAAAGTTCAGAGTTCATACAAAAGCAGCGCGTTGCCACGGAAAGTGTTTATGCATAAACCAACAACCTCGGTTGTCTGTCCTCTGGCCCTCCAAGAGCCATCCTGGTACGGACTCACACAAACAGGCAACAGACTGTCGTTTCCACGACGATGTTGGAGGAGCCTTGGGGAATTTTTCTCATGCAATTCGTGACACTGTATAGAGTGTTACTGACTATTTTATAGGACAACAGGAAACAGAGCGGGGGGGGGGGGGGGGGGGGGGGGGGGGGACAGGAATCGTCTTCATACGAAAGATGAATCAGAACTGTATTTTTTTTTTAAATGTTTGCTTTTCTCTTTTGGGAATATATAAACTCATGTGCATTAAAAGAGGTTAGAATGGATTTCACAGAACCGTCACGAGCCTGCGTGTGTGCGTGTATATGTGTAAATATATATGTATACATGTGGCTGGCACACACCTGCTGTGGACCTTTTTAATCAATCTGTATGCTGACTCCTTGGCGGAGGCCTGTGTTAAAAATACTCCTGTCCATTTGTTACTTGTGACAGTGGTTTGGGGACGATGACGTCACACTGTATGACATCACATGTCGGTCTCTCCCTTCTGGACTTTGGTTGGCCCGGTGTGATTGACACTGGCAGCGTCGCCTTGGAGATGACGGGGAAGATGGACAGAGCGAGGGAGTTGATTTGCCGTTCATTAGAGGCGCAGGGGTGAAATGACCACCCCTCCTCTTGGCCCCTCTCTGTCATTCTCTCCAGTCCCCTGAAGCAGGAAGAAAACCCTTTGTTCTATTGATCATGTGCGGGTTGGTGCCACACACCCCTTTCCTCCATACAGCCCCCCCCCCCCCCCTCTGTCTACCCAAACACTTCCAACCCACCACACCCCCATTCCTCCATACCTCCCTCCCCCTGTCTACCCAAACACTTCCAACCCACCACACCCCCATTCCTCCATACCTCCCCCCCTGTCTACCCAAACACTTCCAACCCACCACCCCCCCACCCCCCCCGTCCACACAGTCTCACTGTGACCTTCTAGCACACTCTGCTAGACAGGCAGACGTTTAATGACAGTAGTTTGGACTGACTGACAAATGGACTGCAGGCCAACAGACGGACAGACCAGCCTGGCAAAAGATGAACTCGACAGAAAGATGGATAAACAGATTACAGATTGAAACACAGGAGAATATAGAAACGCGATAATGCAGCGAACAGCGTTGGTTTGCAAGGAGAGATGGAGAGATAAGGAAGACAAAACATCTGTGTACGTGTTCAGGGAAGGATGAAAGAGGTGGCAGGTGGACATGAGTTGGTCTTATGAAATGAAGTGGCCTCAAGAATAAATCTGTCATCCAAGGCCCCCCCCATCCCAGGAAAATGTAATGATTGCCGGTTTCAGTTGGCGTTTCTTTTTTTCTTTATTTTCTTTATTCTAAACCCAAAGCTTAGCCCCATGACCCCCCCCCCCCCCCCCCCCCCTCCCCCCACCACAAAAAAAAATAAAATAAAACTGATTGCTCCCAATGTTTGCAATGGAAAATGTCACATCAGGGCTCTCGCAATATAAAAATGAAAAAATATATCATATTTGTTGTAAAAGATATGTACATATATATTTATATCTAAATATATCCCAAAATATATAACTGTTAAATAAAACAGAGAGAGATATAAAGTCATCGTAATTGAAAATATATGAAAATATAACTCATGAGACAATCGCTCAGTGGACGACGCCGCGGGTTAAGAGGAAGAGTGGAGGGAGAGGAGGACGGGAAACGGCTAGCACAACCAAGAAAGACAAAGAGAGATGAAAATGAGCGTTATAGCTACGGTATCTGAGGCCGAGTTTGCGGACGTGAACATTGAGGCCATGGCCTCGCGGTCGTTGGCCCCTCTGTCAGGTACGTCGGTAGCTACAGTGCAGGAACAGAACTACACTAAACATGCCAGTCAGGATGTAAACCTAAGTATCTACTGTAAGGAGTTAAGGCCCAGTGATGGGGAATACCTTAGCCAGTGAGGCTGGCTGCAAACTAATGCAGTCTATTTGCATTTTGTAAAGCTTGTGTCAGAATGGCTTGTGTGTCAGTGAACCCCATGGCAGCCCGTGTGGTTCATGTGTTTTAATAACGTCAGACCTGTAGTCGATTTGGTTTGGAGTTGCCTCTGGTGGAGAGTAGACGACACTGCGGGTAGCTTTGGGGTCAGAGTGGCTTTTGTGGTCAGTGAGGTTAAAGTGCATTCCTTGTGGTCAGCAAGACCCTCTTTTAAGTGTACCTGTAGAAAGGGGGAGGGACCTACAGATAAAAGAAAGATTTCAGGGAACCTTTAACCATTTATAAGCACTAGTTAGTGAGCGGTACGGTAGCTTCAGCACTGAGTCACAAGCTAAGGCAACATCCGTGTAGAGTTCAGTTTAGAGCCTAACCCTGGCACAACTAACCCTGGCACAACTAACCCTGGCACGTGGGGATTCAGGTAACAGTGGTGGGCCGTGCCACAGTGCCAGCCCACATTCTTATTGTGACCGTCCCCAAATCTACGGCCCTACTTCAGGTGTTAAGAGAGTGCAAATGGTAGACACAAATGTAACCTGTTGTATTGTACCTTCCCAAGGTGTGTTCTGTTGACAGCCTCCATGACGTCTCATGACTGAACTTAAATGAAGACAGCACATAGTGACCTCTGTGTCTTACCGTTGTCATTATGTCCGTGCACAGCACTCTTATTCCGGACATACATACAACTGTTATAACTGCTCGTAACTGACAACACTCACGCTCCTCCCCGCCTGTTGCAGACAGTGAACAGGACAGGAGAGAGTCCGCTAGAACCTTTCCTTTCCGTTGATATTAGTATGGTACCGTTTGTTTTGTTTTGGCGTCCTTGGTTATGCAATTCTTTTGAAACGGTTTGCTTTGAGACGACACGGGGGTGCCACGTGAAGGGGCAGGCCTGTTCAGCCAATTGAAATCAGGGACTCCCCTAGATCCAACCAATCCCAGGAAAAGCCGTGTGCATATTGGATGGGGTCAGGGATCAAACTCCCCACCCTACCCTGACCTTTACCCCACCTATTTGACCAATCAGACTCTCAGTTACACCTGGTAATAGCGTGCCCTGTGATCAGATTTGACCCACAATGTCTACTCCAGACCAATTTGATTGGGTGTGACCGGATGTGACCACAGATCCATTGCCAGGGCACATGTTAATATCAGGTCTCAAGGGGGTCTCAGATTCCCCCCTACCGGCACCTCCTGCCCCAACAGCATTGCTACCCCACTATTAAAGACTCTTGTACATAGCAAAGTGTTTTGTATAAATAAGTACTGTTTTCAACATCTCCAAATGAAACCAGGGCAACAATGTAAACTTTGATTCAAGTTATAACTTTAAACAGGAGAGGGTTAAAGAAAACTATAGAATTATAGTGACACTGCTTTAGAATTAGATTTTTGAATGGGGCAACAACAAACGAAATCCAGAATTGCTTTCACAATTGGTTCCTCTTTTTCAAGACGTTTTGCTTAAAATATTGATTTTCTTTCTTGTTCACTTTTTTTTTTTTTTTTTTTCTGTTGAGGAAAAACGGCATTGCATGCTCTGAATTATTTGTTGGTATAAAAATAAAGATGGAGAAACACATTTATGAAAAAGGGGTGAGGGGAAAAGCGTTTTAAAAAATACTGAGAGAGTTCTTAAAGTTTTATGGAAAATTTGCTTCAATTTGCAATTGCTTGTTTAACTCTACCGTTTTTTTTTCTTTTCTATGAAAACAAACAAAACCAGAAAAAGAGTACTCCAACACCTTGTGCAATAAAGCTATCTTTCTATGAGTCATATCTTCCTTTTTCCATCCTTTCCTTCACGCTGGATCAAGGGGTGTATTTATTAGTACATAATGTGGCAAAGCGTTTTGCCATGCAAAAACTTTTTGAACTAAAACGAGCAAGTTTTATTGAAAATTTCACAAGAATGATTGAATACTTGGTCGGAATAACCCAACGTGAAACTAGAGCAATTCATTACTTCAGCACTAGAGGGCAGTGCAACAACATAAAGAACGCCAATCCAGGATTACCCTGGAGTTTAATGGAGTGTGTTCAGTGTATGTTTTTTTTTCATTAGCAATCCATCTATTCATCTTTGAAATAGGATACATACTGCAATTACATACAGCACAATGTGCACCTTCTCACATGCTCGCTTACACACACATGCACACGCACACGCAAAGATACTCTCGCACATAATTATCTTCACAAATACACATATGCACATTTTTTTATTTATTTTTATTTTACCTTTATTTAACTAGGCAAGTCAGTTAAGAACAAAATCTTATTTTCAATGACGGCCTAGGAACAGTGGGTTAACTGCCTTGTTCAGGGGCAGAACGACAGATGTCAGCTCGGGGATATGAACTTGAAACCTTTCGGTTACTAGTCCAATGCTCTAACCATTAGCATATAAAGGACATATTATTCATATATATTCAGTTACATAGTATAAGACGGGATGTGTGTCATATTTAGTCCGTTCATTTTGTGTGTGTGTGTGTGTGTGTGTATGTGTGTGTGTGTGTGTGTGTGTGTGTATATAATGTCAAGTCAGTCTGTACTATTTACTTTGTTTTACTTAACACGCTGCGCAACACAGGTAACAGAGTTAGAGGAAATGTTTAGTCCTCTTGCTCTTTACATTTTGGAGAGGTCTCTGTCTGTCTGTCTGTCTGTCTGTGTGTGTCCCCCGCCAGTGTGTTTGTGTCCATCTGTCTGTCTGTCTGTCTGTCTGTGTCCCCCGCCAGTGTGTTTGTGTCCATCTGTCTGTCTGTCTGTCTGTCTGTCTGTCTGTGTCCCCCGCCAGTGTGTTTGTGTCCATCTGTCCGTCCGTCCGTCCGTCCGTCCGTCTGTCTGTCTGTCTGTGTCCCCCGCCAGTGTGTTTGTGTCCATCTGTCTGTCTGTCTGTCTGTCTGTCTGTCTGTGTCCCCCGCCAGTGTGTTTGTGTCCATCTGTCTGTCTGTCTGTCTGTCTGTCTGTGTCCCCCGCCAGTGTGTTTGTGTCCATCTGTCTGTCTGTCTGTCTGTCTGTCTGTCTGTCTGTCTGTCTGTCTGTCTGTCTGTCTGTCTGTCTGTGTCCCCCGCCAGTGTGTTTGTGTCCATCTGTCTGTCTGTCTGTCTGTCTGTCTGTCTGTCTGTCTGTGTCCCCCGCCAGTGTGTTTGTGTCCGTCTGTCTGTCTTGCAGAGCTCGGGTGGTGCGGGTGTGCTTCTACTTGGTCTCCTTCTTCTTCTGCTGGTACTTCCTGAACTGGTTCTGGATGGTGGCGGCAGCTTTCTCCACGGGCAGGGTGAGGCCGAGGGGCGCCGCTGCACACCCGTTGCTGCAGGCGGAGTCTTTCCGGTTGCACGTCAGGAGACAGGGCACAGCCAAAGTGGCAACAGCAACAGCCAACGTTGTATTGGGGAAGAGGTCCGAATTTACTGTGTGTAGCACACGTAGCAAGTACATAAGTAGTAAGGCACAAGTGGTTTGTAACGTTAGGGGTTATGAAGTAATGTAGCCTTTCAGCAAGCCTCTACTTTGGGTAGGCGATTCTACTACGTTGTTATCAATATAGATATATTGCCACGGAATGTCCGGGTGTTATAGATAAGAAAAACATAAATCCACACACTCGTATTACTGCTCCCGAAGTGTTTTGACGAGAAAATGATTTTTCGACCCCGTAACTGGGTTGCAATGAGGAAGACCCAGTCAAACCATTAAAACACTGTGTGAGCAGCATACCAGTGTACCAATTAAAAAATATATATACACGAATGATTTCCTCTCAGATCCATTTCCTGGGAAATGTTTTCGAGGTGTGTGCATTTCACTCTTTTAAACATCGTTTGGTCTCATTACTCACTCTTTCTGAACACTCCTAGGCTGTTCCTCCTCGGGCCATCGTACTGTAAACAAGAACACAGTGTGAACTGCCAAAGAAGCTTTAAAAAAAGACTATAATAAAACATTACAGGAAAAAAAAAAGGTGGTTAAAGGGGCAATCTGCAATTGAAACAACAACTATTTTGGTGAAAACCTGAGGGGGTTGGTGCCGGAGAAAAGTAACCCCTTGGAAATTCATTGACGGAGAGCTGTGGATGCAAGGACTGGCCATCCATTACATAAAAAGTATAGTTTTAAGCATGTTTGGAGGCTATACGGTGTCATTTTTACATTTGTTTTATTTTACAAACTTGGGGTAGAACGAGCTTATATTCTGAGTTCTCATGGGGTACAGGCAGTTGAACGACGCTCACGAGGCATTTACAAAGTTATTTTCTTCCAGAATTGATGGTTGCGTATAATTTATAAGTACCAAAAAAACTGGATGTACGCACCAGCAAAACTGCAGGTTACATCCCTTTCACTTACACACACACGGGCACGCAGCACGCAGCACACGCTCGCAAACAACACACGGGAAATGCTCGGCTACTGCGGGAACGCCCTGACTGTCCACCTCCTGTTTGCTCAGTGTATCGGGTCATTCTTCACAAGCCATTCCAAGGAAGACAGACAGACTTGCAGACAGGCAGCTATGTGTCCCCATAGCTAAGGTCATGTAGCGAATGTCATTCCGTAGAGGTGTTTCAGTAGCCAATTCGGTAAATGTTGGTAATTGACCCTTGTGTGTTTCAGCACTACAATAACGGGTGGCCCGGAGGCATTGAAAAATGCTGTGCGTTGATGGATCCAAAAACGTGTTGTTAACTAGCTGTTCGTGGTGTAATTCTGTCATCGCCATGGCATTGAAAAGGCTAAGTTATGCAGTCCATCCTTCTGCCAGTACGCTTTGGTCTCTCTGTGTCAGAATGACTTTGGCGCCCCCTATCGCATCTGAGTATGGCAGACTAACAAAAACTAGGCACCTCAAACATAATGGTTTCATGAGATTTTCATGACCTTATTTGTAATAAATGTCTGGGGAAATTATACTTAGCACTGTCAGATACCTCTAGTCTGTTATATACCTCCATTCCCCTGTACATTTGTTCAGTTCATTATATCGGCAGATTGCTATCCCTTCCACCAGAGATCACACAGCTACAGCTGCACATGTTCTTGACAGAACTGTGGGCCTTGACCTTGAGCAGAACCACACACACTACCTCTCCGATCTCCGGTCTGGGTAACGTCCGTCTGCAGACACAAATCCCCTCAATAGGGATTACAGGTACCGCCTGCTGGAGAAGGTGAAGCCTGGGATTGGCCTGCCTGTCTGTCTCTCTGCTGTACCTATTGGCCTGTATCAATTGAGCTGAGGCCTTACATCGTGTCGGTCAGCAACCATTCTTAAGACATTTGAGGTCAGGCTTTTCAAAAGCGAAAGGCTGCTTCTGTCTTGTTATTGTAGCGCCACTTTCCATTGTTTCTCATGAAACAGTTCTCAGATAGCCTGTAGAGCCATGTTTCCTTGTACACGGCTACCATCCCCCGCACCCTACTCTTAATCCCAGTCCCAGCCTGAGCCGTCACTGCTGCTGTAACACATGACTACCTGCTGGCTGGATGTTGAGCCGGTCCTCGGTCAACGTTAGCTAATTCAAGAGCGTGCAGTGGGGCGAGAAATTGACTCCTCCTCCTCCACAGCAGTCACCTCAGCACAGCGCGTCGTGTTGCGACGTCAACGAGTCAAAAAAACGCTAAACGAGGACGTATCCGACATGGCTTGAAATCTGAGTGGTTGTTTCAGTTGTGAGGTCATGCCACAGGGGAGGCATGTTTCCGGGGAGGGTGGGGTGGTGTTAGGGGTGTGGTGCTGGCGGTGGCAGATGGTGGATGGGAATGTTTGAGGGACTGACCTCTGCTGTTGCGCTGCTCCTCCTCTTTTGGGACACATGGTGCACCTGCCAGGGCAGAACCTGGGTCACCACGAAAGGCAAGGGAGGATCCCTGCGCGCAAACCGCACTCCAATCTGGGATAGACATGGAAATGATTACATTTGCGTGTGCGTGTGTGTGTGTTCCTGAACTTCTTGTTTACCTTAACGTCAGTGGAACACTCTTGTCGTGTGCGTGCATACTGTGAGAGAGAGAGAGAGAGAGGGCGGCAATTTAACCATGACTATTTGTGTGTGAGATAATTAAAGCCTCTTCAATCGGTGTGTGTGTGTGTATGTGTGTGTGTGTGTGTGTGTGTGTGTGTGTGTGTGTGTGTGTGTGTGTGTGTGTGTGTGTGTGTGTGTGTGTGTGTGTGTGTGTGTGTGTGTGTGTGTGTGTGTGTGTGTGTGTATGTGTGTGTGTGTGTGTGTGTGTGTGTGTGTGTGTGTGTGTGTGTGCGTGCGTGTGTGTGTGTGTGTGTGTGTGTGTGTGTGCGTGTGCGTGTTCATCCAATTACATCAAATCCCAAAGTGAAACGATGAGATCAAGTTGAGTATTGACCATCAGTTCCCTCTCTTTTTCACGCGTACAGAACACTAATCAGGACAACTTCCTCAATATTTCTTAATTAAAAGCCCTCACTGTGGAGAAAGCTGTCTAAGATATTCGTGCTCACGCGAAAAAAAAAAACTTATCAGACAGTATTGACATAGCAATGGCTGATGGGGATCCTGATAAACGAAATGTAGCATCGTAGCGCCATAGATATTACATACGTGGACAACTCTTTTGGATACTCCATTAGGACATTTGATGACGCTACTTAGACAGCAGCTTGAAGCCTATCAAAGCCTATCAAAGCCTATCAAAGCCTATCAAATGTGCAATACAGTGGTACAAAGTCAAATATACAGATCGAATGGTCTCCAGAATGCATATCGAACTCCACGAGTTGGACCAGCTGTTGACAGCATGTAAAAGTTATCGATAGACATGGGCTTACCTTTTCAACTACCCTGACCACCATGTACATGGCAGTTAGCATTGTAACTATCATCGTGACAACTCTTCCGTGATGCCACGGGATAGGCCCGCCGTGATACTGCTTATTTCCCTTATTTCCTCAGTCCAGCCGCGGAAGAGAGATCAGGTACACGCTGATAGATCCAAACAGTCAGTGGAGTGTGCTTTGCAGGAGGTAGATGGAAAACACACACACACACACACACATTCTCTGCCAAGGCAGCCTAAGACCAATAAAGAGCTTGGCGGTACAGAAATAGAGAGGCGGTAATCATTTCCTCTACGCACGACTTTTCGTCCCTCTGGTGTGCCCTCGCCTCCTTGACAGTCAGGGAAGCTCTATATTCTCTGGCCAACCCAGGTGGCAAACAAATCATCTATCATAGAAGAAAGTCAATAGGTTAAGTCAAACAGGCCAATTTACATTCATAGTGGGGTTGTTGGATGGACCTCTTTGATTGGGCATCCGGGTCGAGCAGATGCCAGGCTGCCTGGGGTCAGATGTTATGCTACAGGCGAGGAGCAGCTAGAGCATAGACGACGCAGTGGCCAGGGATTTGTGTTGATCAATGAGATGACAACGTACGTTCACCCACTCAAAAGAAATACATCAGAAAGTTTGTTTGCGTTTTTCCCAATGTGTTATCACCGTGCTTTCAACCAACTGAAAGCACAACCAAATTCCAATGTAAAAACTATGTCTGATTTTTGGATTGGCTGTCATCGAAATGTCCATCGCTATGCTTTCAACCGTTTGAAAGCACAACAGCGTTCAAATGGGAATACACATGTCAGATATTTTCTTTGTTTATACAACAAGGTGAATGTGTTATCACTGTGCTTCATCTAATAGCACAAACAAACGCCTGGATTGCAGTTGAGACTACATCAAAACTGGATGGTGCTTGTGATCAATGCCGTTGGAGATTCTGTGCAGATTATTAAAGCCATTCTGAAGATCTCCACGTACCTGCAATCACCTCTGCTAGCTATCTTGAACATGCACACTTTCTATAGGTAGCCTAGCGGGTTGCCTAGCGAGTAGAGCATTGAACTAGTAACTGAAAGGTTGCGAGATCGAATCCCCGAGCTGACGAGGTAAAAATCTGTCGTTCTGCCCGTGAACTAGGCAGTTTAACCCACTGTTCCTAGGCCGTCATTGAAAATAAGAATTTGTTCTTAACTGACTTGCCTAGTTACATAAAAATATGATTTTATAGGAAGAAATGCATAGTTACAGCAACTTCAAAATGTGGCCATGGGTGTGTTACTCATGTTAAGGTTGACTGTTACATTTGTTTGGAAGCTAGTCATAACTTTAGGCTATTTTACTGTATTACAAAGGTAATATTGAATTGTGTTTGGGTGACAATGCAACCAAATATCAACATTTAAATGAGATGCATCAACTACTGCTTGTATAGATCCATCTGAGCCACTGGCTTAATCCCATTTCTATCTTCTTTTTTTTTTGGTTGAGTTGGAGATGTGAATCCAACATACAATTTGTTAACTTGTCGATAAGTTACATGGCAATTTATTGTATTTGAAAAGTGATATTTGATTGTTGTTTGGTTGACAACACTGGGCACAGCACTTCATTTTAACGTGGATAATTGGGTAATATTTGATTGAGACCTTGATCAATGAGATTATAACCTATGTTCACCCACTCAAAAAGACATCACAGCCAAATATCAACATTTGAAGGAGATGTATCTTCTACTTGGATAGCTCCATCTGCCCCACTGACTTAGTCTGGCTTTAATTCCAGTTTGTCTACAAATGAATAATTGATGCGAAGGATTCACGTCTCCATCTCAACCAAAAAATCTAAGGTAGCCCTTTCCTGCAGTCAATGACCAAAAGCGCCCATTTTGGCCTCATGTGTGGAATGTGATTATTTCTATTATGAGTATTTCTCATAATGTCATCATTCTTCTTCTTTTTTACATTTAAACAACGAAAATCCTGTTTCTATGTCAGACAGTTTTGTTATATTTCAGTCTTCTGTGATGTATATAAAGTGTATATAAAGTGTAATATTGGGACGTAAACTCAAAATTGAATACATGTAACTCTATATATGACATGGAACAGGTGTCTTTTTTTTTGTAAGCCCATAACCATGTGTGTGCGTGTGGTGTATACTTTTGATTCAAAGTAGATTTGTATAAGACTATCAAGAATCACTCTGTGTGACCCTGATTTAGCCCACTACAGTAAAAGGTTAAACCCAGCTAAATTCAAAACAGCACTGTTTTTGAGAGCTGTAGCAACACTTTTCCTGTTGTGCAAAGCTATAAGCTATATCTTTTCAAAAATCTGCAGTAGCAAAGATGATCTATACTCTATACTGACCGGGGAAGCCCCCATTCTGTTATAGACAGAATCCTGTGACGTGACAGACCAATCAGGACTCATCTTTCGGCATGGCCAACCACCCCATTATCTAAGCCAATAATGACTAGCTAGGAGAGACATTTCATTCTCCGGTAAAGCTAAGTGCTTTCCCCTGTGCTAAACTAGGCTCATAATTTAACATTTGAATTCATATTTACGGATCACATACACGTTTGTAATTATGGCACATGAAAGTTCACATGTTCAAGAATGAATTTCAAAAATATATATACACAGTATCTCACAAAAGTGAGTACACCCCTCACATTTTTGTAAGTATTTGAGTATATCTTTTCATGTGACAACACTGAAGAAATGACACTTTGCTACAATGTAAAGTAGTGAGTGTACAGATTGTATAACAGTGTACATTTGCTGTCCCCTCAAAATAACTCAACACACAGCCATTAATGTCTAAACCGCTGGCAACAAAAGTGAGTACACCCCTAAGTGAAACCTTTGAAAACTTTTGAAAAGTGCCTTCCAAAAGTATCCATCCCCCTTGGCATTTTTCCTATTTTGTTGCATTACAACCTGTAATTGAAATGGATTTTTATTTGGATTTCATGTAATGGACATGCACAAAGTAGTCCAAATTGGTGAAGTGAAATGAACAAAATGACTTGTTTCAAAAAATGATAACAAATTTCAAACTGAAAAGTGGTGCGTGCATATGTATTCACCCCCTTTGCTATGAAGCCCCTAAATAATATCTGGTGCAACCAATTACCTTGAAAAGTCACATAATTAGTTAGATTGTACACAGGTGGACTTTATTTAAGTGTCACATGATCTGTCACAGGATGTCAGTGTATATATATACACATGTTCTGAAAGGCCCCAGAGTCTGCAACACCACTAAGCAAGTGGACCTTTCCAAACAGCTCAGGGACAAAGTTGTGGATAAGAACAGATCAGGTTTGGGTTATAAAAAAATAAACGAAACTTTGAAAACCCCATGGAGCACCATTAAATCCATTATTAAAAAATGTAAGAATTATGGCACCACAACAAACCTGCCAAGACAGGGCCGCCCACCAAAACTCACGGACCAGGCAAGGAGGGCATTAATCAGAGAGACAACAAAGAGATGAAAGATAACCCTGGAGAAGCTGCAAAGCAGCACAGCGGAGATTGGAGTATCTGTCCATAGGACCACTTTAATCTGTACACTCCACAGAGCTGGGCTTTACGGAAGAGTGGCCAGAAAAAATTACATTAATTAAGAAAAAAATAAGTAAACACAAAAGGCATGTGTTTTTTCCATCTACGTAACATTGCAAAAATCAGAAACTTTCTGTCCAAAAATTATGCGGAAAATTAATCCATGCTTTTGTCACTTCTAGGTTAGACTACTGCAATGCTCTACTTTCCGGCTACCCGGATAAAGCACTAAATAAACTTCAGTTAGTGCTAAATACGGCTGCTAGAATCCTGACTAGAACCCAAAAATTTGGTCATATTACTCCAGTGCTAGCCTCCCTACACTGGCTTCCTGTCAAAGCAAGGGCTGATTCCAAGGTTTTACTGCTAACCTACAAAGCATTACATGGGCTTGCTCCTACCTATCTCTCTGATTTGGTCCTGCCGTACATACCTACACGTACGCTACGGTCACAAGACTCAGGCCTCCTAATTGTCCCTAGAATTTCTAAGCAAACAGCTGGAGGCAGGGCTTTCTCCTATAGAGCTCCATTTTTATGGAACGGTCTGCGTAGTCTGGCCCAGGAGTGGGAAGGTGAACGGAAAGGCTCTGGAGCAACTAACCGCCCTTGCTGTCTCTGCCTGGCCGGTTCCCCTCTTTCCACTGGGATTCTCTGCCTCTAACCCTAACCCTAACAGGGGCTTAGTCACTGGCTTACTGGGGCTCTCTCATGCCGTCACTGGAAGGGGTGCGTCACCTGAGTGGGTTGATTCACTGATGTGGTCATCCTGTCTGGGTTGGCGCCCCCCCTTTGGTTGTGCCATGGCGGAGATCTTTGTGGGCTATACTCAGCCTTGTCTCAGGATGGTAAGTTGGTGGTTGAAGATATCCCTCTAGTGGTGTGGGGGTTATATCCTTCCTGTTTGGCCCTGTCCGGGGGTGTCCTCGGATGGGGCCACAGTGTCTCCTGACCCCTCCTGTCTCAGCCTCCAGTATTTATGCTGCAATAGTTTATGTGTCGGGGGGCTAGGGTCAATTTGTTATATCTGGAGTACTTCTCCTGTCCTATTCGGTGTCCTGTGTGAATTTAAGTGTGCTTTCTCTAATTCTCTCTTTCTCTCTTTCTTTCTCTCTCTCGGAGGACCTGAGCCCTTGGACCATGCCCCAGGACTACCTGACATGATGACTCCTTGCTGTCCCCAGTCCACCTGGCCGTGCTGCTGCTCCAGTTTCAACTGTTCTGCCTTATTATTATTTGACCATGCTGGTCATTTATGAACATTTGAACATCTTGGCCATGTTCTGTTATAATCTCCACCCGGCACAGCCAGAAGAGGACTGCCCACCCCTCATAGCCTGGTTCCTCTCTAGGTTTCTTGCTAGGTGTTGGCCTTTCTAGGGAGTTTTTCCTAGCCCCCGTGCTTCTACACCTGCATTGCTTGCTGTTTGGGGTTTTAGGCTGGGTTTCTGTACAGAACTTTGATATATCAGCTGATGTACGAAGGGTTATATAAATAAATTTGATTTGATTTGATGATTTGATTGGATTTGATAAATTTGATTTGATGTGGGAGACTGTCCAAACATATGGAAGAAGGTACTCTGGTCAGATAAGACAAAAATGTTGCTTTTTGGCCATAAAGGAAAACGTTATGTCTGGCACAAACCCAACATCCCCATCACCCCGAGAACACCATCCCCACAGTGAAGCATGGTGGTGGCAGCATCATGCTGTAGGGATGTTTATCATCAGCAGGGACTGGGTAACTGGTCAGAAAGCACTAAATAACTTGAGGGAAACCTGTTTCTGTCTTCAAGAGATTTGAGACTGGGACGGAGGTTCACCTTCCAGCAGGACAATGACCCTAAGCATACTGCTAAAGCAACCCTCGAGTGGTTTAAGGGGGAACATTTAAATGTCATGGAATGGCCTAGTCAAGGTCCAGACCTCAATCCAATTGAGAATCTGTGGTATGACTTAAAGATTGCTGTACACCAGCGGAACCCATCCAACTTGAAAGAGCTAGAGCAGTTTTGTCTTGAGTTTTCGGTTTTAAAAAAAAACGTATTTCGTGTTTGTTTCACAATAAAAAAATATTATGCATCATCAAAGTGGTAGGCATGTTGAATAAATCAAATGATACAAGCCCCCCAAAAAATCTATTTAATTTCCAGGTTGAAGGAAACAAAATAGAAAAAATACCAATACCTAGGTATTTGTAGGATGACACTTTTTCAATGGATAAACCACCAGATGTGACAATGCTAACGTTCTCTGGCAGAGTTCTAGCTCTGGTAAAGGTCATGAATTTATTTTTTTGTACATTCAAGGCCAGTTTGAGACCATAAAAGGAGGGCTGCAGTGACTGAAAAGCAGTCTGGAGCTGAACCAGAGAAGGAGCACATAAATATATGACTGTATCATCGGCATATAGATGTAGCTTTGCTGGTTGCATCCCATTTCCCAAATCATTATTAAAATTGAGAACAACACAGGAGCTAAAATTGAACCCTGGGGCACACCTCTATTAATCTCAAGAAAGTTAGACGTGTGATTGTCAGTATATACACATTGTGTTCTGTCAGAAAGATAGTTCCTAAACCAATTTACAGTTCCTAAACCAAGTTACTGCCCCTTCACTGAGACCAATATTTCTGAGTCTAGCTAGAAACAATTCATGGTCAACTGAGTTCAAAGTTCTTAGATAAATCAACAAACAGATTACCGACCATTTTGAATCTCACCATACCTTCTCTGCTATGCAATCTGGTTTCAGAGCTGGTCATGGGTGCACCTCAGCCACGCTCAAGGTCCTAAACGATATCTTAACCGCCATCGATAAGAAACATTACTGTGCAGCCGTATTCATTGATCTGGCCAAGGCTTTCGACTCTGTCAATCACCACATCCTCATCGGCAGACTCAACAGCCTTGGTTTCTCAAATGATTGCCTCGCCTGGTTCACCAACTACTTCTCTGATAGAGTTCAGTGTGTCAAATCGGAGGGTCTGTTGTCCGGACCTCTGGCAGTCTCTATGGGGGTGCCACAGGGTTCAATTATTGGACCGACTCTCTTCTCTGTATACATCAATGAGGTCGCTCTTGCTGCTGGTGAGTCTCTGATCCACCTCTACGCAGACGACACCATTCTGTATACTTCCGGCCCTTCTTTGGACACTGTGTTAACAACCCTCCAGGCAAGCTTCAATGCCATACAACTCTCCTTCCGTGGCCTCCAATTGCTCTTAAATACAAGTAAAACTAAATGCATGCTCTTCAACCGATCGCTACCTGCACCTACCCGCCTGTCCAACATCACTACTCTGGACGGCTCTGACTTAGAATACGTGGACAACTACAAATACTTAGGTGTCTGGTTAGACTGTAAACTCTCCTTCCAGACCCATATCAAACATCTCCAATCCAAAGTTAAATCTAGAATTGGCTTCCTATTTCGCAACAAAGCATCCTTCACTCATGCTGCCAAACATACCCTTGTAAAACTGACCATCCTACCAATCCTCGACTTTGGCGATGTAATTTACAAAATAGCTTCCAATACCCTACTCAACAAATTGGATGCAGTCTATCACAGTGCAATCCGTTTTGTCACCAAAGCCCCATATAATACCCACCATTGCGACCTGTACGCTCTCGTTGGCTGGCCCTCGCTTCATACTCGTCGCCAAACCCACTGGCTCCATGTCATCTACAAGACCCTGCTAGGTAAAGTCCCCCCTTATCTCAGCTCGCTGGTCACCATAGCATCTCCCACCTGTAGCACACGCTCCAGCAGGTATATCTCTCTAGTCACCCCCAAAACCAATTCTTTCTTTGGCCGCCTCTCTTTCCAGTTCTCTGCTGCCAATGACTGGAACGAACTACAAAAATCTCTGAAACTGGAAACACTTATCTCCCTCACTAGCTTTAAGCACCAACTGTCAGAGCAGCTCACAGATTACTGCACCTGTACATAGCCCACCTATAATTTAGCCCTATCAACTACCTCTTTCCCAACTGTATTTAATTTATTTATTTATTTTGCTCCTTTGCACCCCATTATTTTTATTTCTACTTTGCACATTCTTCCATTGCAAAACTACCATTCCAGTGTTTTACTTGCTATATTGTATTTACCTTGCCACCAAGGCCTTTTTTGCCTTTACCTCCCTTCTCACCTCATTTGCTCACATTGTATATAGACTTGTTTATACTTTATTATTGACTGTATGTTTGTTTTACTCCATGTGTAACTCTGTGTTGTTGTATCTGTCGAACTGCTTTGCTTTATCTTGGCCAGGTCGCAATTGTAAATGAGAACTTGTTCTCAACTTGCCTACCTGGTTAAATAAAGGTAAAATAAAATAAAAATAAAAAATAAATCCACAAATAGAGCAGCACAATGTTGCCTTTTATCAAGTGCATTAATGATGTTGTTTGCCACTGCCACAGCTGCAGTTGTGGTGCTGTACCCCGATCTAAAGTCAGACCGAACCCTGCTCAGTATGTTCTTTTCAATGAAGACGTTTTTTTAACTGAGTTCACTAGAGATTCATCGACGTTGACCAGGATAGGGAGTTTAGAGATAGGACGATAGTTAATAGCATCTGAGGGATCTCCACCCTTTTAGCAGTGGGAGGACATAAGCTGATTTCCAAATGCTTGTTATGGAATTGGTCAAGAGACTCAAGTTGAAAATGTGAGCCACAGGTTCAGTAATAATACCAGCTGCTATCTGTAAGAGGTAGGGGTCCAGGTTGTCTAGACCTGCAGACTTTTTAGTGTCTCTAGCCTTTAGTGTTTTATAGACCTCAGTATAAGAAACAGGCTCAAAGTTCAAATGGTTCACACGAGGGCCTATATCATAGTTGACTGTAACAGAGCTGACATTAGAGGCCTGGGCATCACCATTATCAATAACTGAACCAGAAGATATGGAGTGTTTGTTAAAAGACCCTACGATATCGGCTTTATCCTTCACTTCATTTGAATCCATCATTAAATGGTCAGGAAGGCCAGAGGATACATTAGAACCTGATTCTGATTCGATTAGCTTCCAGAACTTGGTAGGGTTGTTTAGGTTCTCTGTGTCTGCATTTAAATAGTCATCTGATTTGGACTTCCTGATCAATCCTGTGCATTTGTTTCTTAGCGCTCTGAGTCCAGGAGATATTTCTCTCTCTAATTAATTCTGCCAAGTTATCTGAAAACCAGGGATTGTCCCTTTAACTGATTCTAAATTTCTTCACAGGGGCATGCCTATCACAAATCAACACACATTTCATATAAAAATAGTCCCAGGCAGTGTCAACATCGGGAATCAGTTACTCTGTCAATATTATGGTACAGATCACGTAAGAACGCTTGCTCATCAAACAGTCTAAAATGTATTTTTTAAAATATAATAGGGTTTGGATTTGGTCATTTTTGTGTTTCTAACACAAGCAATTGCACAGTGATCACTGACATCATTACAGAATATCCCAGTCGATGTGTATTTGTGATGGGGATTCGTTAGAATAATGTCCAATAGAGTTGATTTGTTAGGTGCTCTGGGATTCGGTCTTGTAGGAGCATTAATTAATTGAGCGAGATTCAGAGAGTCACACAGTTCTTTAAAAGAGTCCGATACATATCTAAGCACGTCCCAGTTCAAATCTCCTAAAATACTGAATTCAGAGTCATGTAGCTTATGCAGGACATCAGAAAGAGAGTTTAGTGCGTCTCCCGAAGCCGAGGGCGGTCTGTAGCAGTCGACTACAGTGATGTGGGAGTCCTTACATCCGTTCACTTTAACCGCAAGCAATTCAAAATGTTTGGCTTTGGTAATCGAGAGAATTTAAACTCGGATTTAACATAAATTGCAACCCCTCCTCCTTTACTCATCCGATCCGTTCTAAAAAAACATGTACCCGTCAATAGAAGTTATTTGACACAGATTGCTTTAGCCAAGTTTCTGATAAAACCATTACGTCTGCATTTGTCATTTTGGCCCATATTCTAATCATGTCTATTTTTGGAAATAGACATGTGACATTAACATGTAAGAGGCCAAAACCTGCTCTGTTTTTAAAATCACAGGGAGTCGGTAGAGATTGCATGGTATCTACCTGCCCAGGGTTTGGTCGCACATTACCAGAGATCAACAATAAAAGCATAACAATGTATCTGGGTTGCCTAATGCGTGAGGACTTGGTGGAGCCAGCCCCATTGTCAAAAATAACGAACTTGAGTCTTTCGACACACAAAAAAAAAGTCAATCAATAGTTAGAGATTTTGGAAGTATGCCATCAAGTATAGGTCCAGTTGCGTTTGAGTGTGGTACAAATGTAATTGTAGAAAGAGACCGAGTTCCAGGTGGTATTGACATGATGGTCTCGTCGGAGTGTTTGCAAATTGTAGGGCATAAGGCGAAGATAATTCACTCACCCATTGATCATTCAGCCTATTAAATCCAGGATGGCATTTAGTAGAGAGCAGGCACAGTAACAGATACATAATGCCGGTTTTTAGAGGTATTTCCGTACAAAACAATAAAGGCCTTCTCAATCCAAAATCTTTGTACAAGTAAATTTCATAAAATAGAGACTGAGATCTAAAAAATAATAGTTGTTATATACAGCATCCACCTTCGCACACAAAGCATTTTCTTCTGTAAACAGGATCAGGGTCATTAAAACATAAAAACTCTTAAAACTCTGAACTCAAGGATCACACATACAAATGGACAGACTGATTGGCTACCATCTTGGATTTGACTGCATGTTCTTGTGCAGTTCACGGCTGATGAGGTTCTCTTTCAGCTTTTGGATCACCCTAGCAGTAATGTCCTCTTTCAGGTCTAATGTCAAAAGTTAGAGAGCGACTCAGACCACAAACCTTCAAACTCCTCTTCCAGGTCCTTGTCTTCTAGAGGAGAGTTGTTGAGCTTGCTGCTCTCCATCAGTGCATGCAACTTCACCTCCATCCAATACTGTCTGAAAGCTCATCAGTATTGATTGGACAGTATTGATCTTCTATAGCACTCTGTAGCTTCTTCATCATCTCACTCGTTGCCCGTTCCTGGAGCGCATTCAAACTCTTTTAAAAGTGGGGCTTGTACCTCTCAATATACACACTGTGGAGGTCATCCTTCTTCAAGTTATCCTCCAGTGTTGACCGGATTTTGTCTAACTCTACCTTGACTTCAGTCATGGCTTCCTCCTTCGGCACACCAAGAGGGTCACCTCCTTTCTCCAAAGCTGTTGCCTTGCTGGTGATGATCTGATCCAGAGCCTCTGAAACATTGAAACAACTATCAGTTAGGTTGTGTTTCAATATAAATTATTTGTTCATCACAAAAGTACACACAGCATATTCAATTTAGCGTTGATTTATGATTTACTGGTGTAGGGCCTTACGAAATATATTGCCCCTGGACATGGGAACTTACTCTTCTTCTTGCTGCTTATTCTTTCAGACATCTTTCAGTTCACAGACATGGTGAACCTGGGTGTGTTTCTGCTTTATCACTGATTGGGCAATGGCTGTCATCCAAACATGTCCCCAACACAGCCTCAGGTTAATCTCCCACGTTTCCTTGGATACTGCCAACAACAACAAAAAAACATACAGTATATTCACGGAAACGTTCTCTTTTTTTGGTATGATATGTTTTCAGTGGTGGTAGGTGGGGTTCAACAACTACTGTTTAACAACCCACCTCCCCCTACCCTCCCCAGAAAGATAACATATTCTCATGTTTACATTAAAGTGGACCTTTTGACTGTAATACACTTGGCACTGAACATAGTGGACAGTATGTGACCTCAACAGTGGTCAGTGCATCGACAGGTGACAATAATAAGAGTAAAATGACCGGAGGGGAGTTAAACTGCCTCTGACATATCTCTTAAAAGGTGTCTGTTGACCAACACCTAGATCAGATAAGGGTTTCTCTACATGTGGAACCTACAGTTGTGTTAGCAGGCTGGTTTGTCCTGTCTTTGTCTCTCTGAAATGGTTTACAGGAGTAGGCTCTTTCATTTCAGTTAAAAATGGAAATGGGTTGAGGCGAAGGAAAAACAAATAAGTGCTACCAAATATGACAATATACATTTCGTAAATAAGACGTATTAAACACGTCTGTAAAACCACAATGAGGACATAGACCTATAGAGCAAGTTTACATTCATCATTGGGTACATCGTACAAAAAAAAAACCATCAGAGTAATCTTAAATTGAGAATAATTAATGTTTAAATTCACAACACAACATACGTAGGCATTTCATTATTAAGTCCTTTAGGAAATAATGTATGGAGGGTGAAAATCACAAAACATAATTCTGATATCGTAACTTTCTCTATGCCACAAAATGTAAAAGGTAGAAATGTCATGCTTTAGGTCATTAAAATGGTCACTGATTCTCTGTTTGAGAGAGCGGGTGGTTTTACCTTCATAACACAGCCCACATGGACATTTAATCATGTAGATAACATGGGTGGTGGAGCGCGTAATAATGTCAATTATTTGGAACCGTTTTCCTGTCTGTGGGTGGCAGAAATATTCACACTTTATCATTATTGTTGCACTGTGCGCCTCCTCTGCATTTATAGCTACCATTTGGAAGAGGGCGTAAAAGTCTGGCTGATTTTCTTTTGTGGCTCCCAGTTGGCATGAACCAATTTATTGCGTAAATTGCGCCCTCTCCTATACACAATAAGTGGTGGATTTTTAAATTCACCCGGCAATGCTGGATCCGATTATAAAATATGCCAGTGTTTCTTGACTCCATCTCCCACTGTTCGCGAGTTCAAAGTACATTATGGAATGTTCTTTAGCGGGTCTTTTTTTGTACCAGTTAATCTCGTGTTTTTCCCAATGCCGATTTAAGAGCTTCATCCACACATTGTGGAGAGTAGCCTCTTCTTAAAAACCTAGTGCGCATCTCCGCTGCTTTTTCTAGATAGTCCTCTGTGTAGTGGCATATACGGCGCAGTCTGAAAAACGGGCTTCTTGGAACTTCTCTTTTTAATGGCTCAGGGTGGAAGCTGTCTCCCTGTAATAGAGTATTTCTGTCCGTTTCTTTTCGATACAGAGTTGTAAACAGGGTTCCATTTGATTTCTCAAGCCACATATCGAGGTAATGAACACGTTGAGTGTCACATTCAATGGTGAATTTGAGATTGGGGTCAATGTCATTGAGTAGTGCCATAAAGACTGACAGCTCTTTTTTCCGTTCTTTCCCATATGCCAGAAAAATGTCGTCAATATATCAATACCACTTCAGGACTTTATTCAAAAATGGATTTTCGTTTACATTATTTACAAAACGTTCTTCAAAAAGACCCGCATAAAGGTTAGCATAGCTCGGAGCGAACGTGGAGCCCATTGATGTTCCATTCGTTTGGAGGTAGTATTCATCATCTGAAATAGTTGTACGTCAAAACATATTCAGCCAGCTCTAGAATAAAGTTTGTTAGTGGATATTCGTTAGTGTCTCTGCCTCCCAAATAGTGAGCTAGGGCTGCCCGCCACCACACATGGGGAATGCTGGTTTAAATACTCTCGACATCTAATGTGATGAAACCCGTTATTAGTGAGATCCTGTTCATGAAGTCTATAGAGTCTTTCACATATGATGGCATTGCTTGCACATGAGTTTTAATAACAGAGTCTACAAAGATCGACAACGGCTCTAGCATTGAGCCTATTCCTGCAACCACTGGTCTGCCTGGATCGTTGCCTTGTGTTTTAGGTTTGTGTAATTTCGGTAAAATGTACAGGCGTGGATGTATAGCACATTTGCAGCGAAGATATTCATATTCAGGTTTTGAGAAGGTTGTTTAATAATAGGGCTCCAGATTAGAGCATATATCCCTTTGGAACACCTGTGTGGGTGGCTGGGCGAGGTCTACATAAGGGTGCTAATAAACATTTAAAAAAATAAACTCACAAAAGCTCTGAGGAAGGCCGAAACGTAAAGCTTTTTAAAGATCAGCGATACTGTCAAGAGCAGTGTGCAGTTTCCTTTTCCCTTCATCTTGTTCAACTGTTACCATGCACCTGCAACACGATTGCTCAGATGTGCGAGTGCCTTTTGACTTTTGAGTTCAAATGAAATCAAATGTAATTGTACACCTTGAAATCTCAGCCGTCATCCATGCTTTGGAGATTAGGACCCTGGGATTGCGATGCTATTAGACAGCCCCATTCAGAAGTGAATGCCTTCTTGCCACCGTCTCTTTTCAACCGAAATAATAGGATCGTACCCAGTCTGGTGAGCGGAGCTCATCTGTACCTATCTGGGTCTCCAGAGAGATGATACTGTAAAATAAACGTTCTAGCCCTAGGCGACAATGGTCGATATGCACTACCGTTCAAAATGTTGGGGTCACTTAGAAATGTCCTTGTTTTTTTAAAGAAAAGCCAGTTTTATTACTTTAATCAGAACAACCGTTTTCAGCTGTGCTACATCATTGCAAAAAATACATTTCTAATGATCAATTAGCCTTTCAAAATTCTAAACTTGGATTAGCTAACACAACGTGCCATTGGAACACAGGAGTGATGGTTGCTGATAATGGGCCTCTGTACACCTATGTAGATATTCCATGAAACATCTACTATTTCTAGCTACAATTAGCGGGCGGCAGGTAGCCTAGTGGTTAGAGCGTTGGACTAGGTTGCAAGATCATATCCCCGGGCTGACAAGATAAAAATCTGTCGTTCTGCCCGTGAATAAGGCAGTTAACCCACTGTTCCTAGGCCGTCATTGAAAATAAGAATTTGTTTTTAACTGACTTGCCTAGTTATAAAATAAACAATAGTCATTTACAACATTACTAACAATGTCTACACTGTATTTCTAATAAATTTGATATTTTACTGAACAAAAACATTTCTAAGTGACCCCAAACTTTTGAACGGTATTGTATACAGCCCATGAGCGAAGTATTACTGTATCTGTCTGGGTCCTAACAGTCATCTTGGAGGACACTCTAGGATATCAGTCTTACCGTTTTAGATTAGCCATATAAAATAGCAATATAAAGTTAATTACTATGATAAAATGTACAATTTTAAGGTATTAAACAACTCAATACAGTAAGTCCAGAATATATTTAGTACGTCTGGTAAATACCCTTGGTAAATCTTACACATACATACTATTAATATTGTAAATATCCATCAGCATGGACAATTATGCTCCAACCAAAACACAGTTCTTAACTGTGATATGCTTCCTTTTTCAACTTCTGGATAAACCAACGAATGGTATAGATGGCGTAGCCATGAAAGTGTGACAGAATGACCCGCTCTCGCTCTGGGGGTGTTCTCATACCTGTGTTTAATCAAATACATTCCTAGAGATATCTAATCCTCCTTGTACATGTGGAACGTGCGCATGCACATTCATAAGCCAGGGATATCACATCAGGGAAAGCGATCTTTAGTTTAACAGGTTGGCAGGAGCGAATTACATGTTTACAAATTCAACCTGCGGGTTGATGTCGAACATAAACTTGATAACAGCACTCAGCAGAAGGCTATTACTGTCACGGCTGTTAAAAGAAGAGGACCAAGGTGCAGCGTGGTGAGCGTACATTTTCTCTTTATTTGGAAAATGACGCCGAACAAAACAATAAACACAACAACAAACCGTGAAGCTAAAGGCTATGTGCCCTAAACAAAGTCAACTTCCCACAAAGACAGGTGGAAAAGAAAAAGGGCTACTTAAGTATGGTTCTCAATCAGAGACAACGATAGACAGCTGTCCCTGATTGAGAACCCTACCTGGCCAAAACATAGAAATAACAGAGTATAGAATACCCACCCTGACCAAACCAAAATAGAGACATAGGATCTCTAAGGTCAGGGTGTGACAGTACACTCCCCCCCTTCCCCAAAGGTGCAGACTCTGGTCGCAAAACTTAAACCTATAGTGGAGGGTCTGGGTGGGTAACTATCCGCGGTGGCGGCTCAGGTGCGGGGGGACTTGCTGGAGGCTCCGGTCTGAAGGACGTCACTGAAGGCTCCGTGCCATGGATCATCACTGGAGGCTCCGTGCCATGGATCATCACTGGAGGCTCCGTGCCATGGATCATCACTGGAGGCTCCGTGCCATGGATCATCACTGGAGGCTCCGTGCCATGGATCATCACTGGAGGCTCCGTGCCATGGATCATCACTGGAGGCTCCGTGCCATGGATCATCACTGGAGGCTCCGTGCCATGGATCATCACTGGAGGCTCCGTGCCATGGATCATCACTGGAGGCTCCGTGCCATGGATCATCACTGGAGGCTCCGTGCCATGGATCATCACTGGAGGCTCCGTGCCATGGATCATCACTGGAGGCTCCGTGCCATGGATCATCACTGGAGGCTCCGTGCCATGGATCATCACTGGAGGCGCCATACCATGGATCATCACTGGAGGCTTCGTGCCATGGATCATCACGGGAGGTTTCGTGCCATGGATCATTACTGGAGGGGAGAGACACACAGGAGGCCTGGCTCTGGGAGCCGGCACAGGACTCACCAGGCTGGGGAGTCATACAAGAGGCTTAGTTCTAGGCACAGGACTCACCAGGCTGGGGAGACATACAGGAGGCCAAGGCACCGGATACACTGGGTCGTGGAGGTGTACTGGCGGTCTCGAGCGCAGAGCTGGCACAACCCGTTCTGTCTGGATGCCCGCTTCCACCCGGCAAAGAGCACACCGGCCTGTGAATGCTCAACCGAGACACCGTGCGCATCACCCCATAGCACGGTGCCTGACCAGTCACATGCTCGCCACGGTAAGCACAGGGAGTTGGCTCAGGTCTGAATCCTGACTCTCCCCCAAAAAATGTTTGGGGGGGGCTGCCTCTCGGGCATCCTTGCTAGTCGTGTTCACTCATAACGCTGCCCTGCTTTAGCTGCTGCCTTCGCCTTCCTCTCTGCTTCTACCTGCTCCCAGGGTAGGCGATCCTTCTCGGCCAGGAAGTCCAGGATCCCTTGTCATTTAAAATGTCCTCCCATGTCCAGTCCTCCTTCTTACCACGCTGCTTGGTCCTTTGGGGGTGGGAAGTTCTGTCACAGCTGTTGAAGGAAGAGGACCAAGGTGCAGCGTGGTGAGCGTACATTTTCTCTTTATTTGGAAAATGACGCCGAACAAAACAATAAACACTACAACAACAACAAACCGTGACGCTAAAGGCTATGTTCCCTAAACAAAGTCAACTTCCCACAAAGACAGGTGGGGGGGGAAAGGGGCTACCTAAGTATGGTTCTCAATCAGAGACAACGATAGACAGCTGTCAATGATTGAGAACCTTACCCGGCCAAAACATAGAAATACAAATAATAGAGTATAGAATACCCACCCCAACTCACACCCTGACCAAACCAAAATAGAGACATAAACAGAATCTCTAAAGTCAGGGCGTGACAATTACAATAAAAACCTGGATTAACACATGCAAACACCAACCCATAGGATGACATGGGGCTAATTCACAGGGGTCAAAGGTAACACAAATTACAACATAATCCACACTGGTTGGGGCCATCACTGATCTACGTTATTAAAACCACATTGTTAACATTACTCCCCTATTGGTTCGAGGCACACACAACATTCTTTACCTGGAAAGCTATGGGTCAGCAGTGTTAGTTAATGAGGTATGGGCAGCATGTTTAAACTCTAATCATTACAGGCACAGCATAGTGCCATTACAGTAGGTTGCAGTTAAAGTGCCTCAGAAGTCAAAGGAGAGAGGAGTTGCCGCTTCAAATACAAACACACTGTGCGTGCAGCGACTCTAACGTAGCTAAACAAAATATGTTCGAGGATCGATATTGGAGTATATTCGTTGAACGTTTGGACATAAGCACATTTCACGATCTTTTGTGAAACTCTCCCAGTTGACAACATTATATTTCCAGTGCGCTGGTCAGTGGGTTTGCACCAGCCCTACATGATGTCCTTTCCTAAGAATCCCTTTTGTGTGCTTTTGAAGAAAACACCCACTGGGCACAAACTGGTTGACTCAACATTGTTTCTATGTAAATGTGTCAACCTAATGTGATGTGGAATCTAAGTGAAAAATACATTGGATTTGAAAAAAGTAGTCAACTGTTGATTGAACACTGAGATTTCAACCACATGATTTTCAATCAAGGTAACCAGATTTCAGCAAAGACAAACCTTGTATAAAATATGTTGAATTTGTACCTTTAACACTTCTTATGGCTGCAGGGGCAGTATTGAGTAGCTTGGATGAAAAGTGCCCATATCAAACGGCCTGCTCCTCAGTCATAGTTGCTAATATTAGCATATTATTATTAGTATTGGATAGAAAACACTCTGAAGTTTCTAAAACTGTTTGAATGATGTCTGTGAGTATAACAGAACTCATATTGGCAGGCAAAATCCTGAGTTGAAATCAAAACAGGAAGTCAGAAATCTGAGCTTGTAGTCCCCAATGAAATCCCCTTGAGATATGAATGATGTTGCACTGTCTAGGGGTTCCACTAGATGTCAACCATCAATAGAAATTATAATGAGGCTTCTATGTTGTCGTGGGAGTGAATGAGAGCAGAATATATCAGATGTCCGTCAAGCAGCCATTTTGTGATCGCACTTTTTCCTCATGGTAGTCACTTGCGTTCCATTGCTCACGAAGACAAGAAAGAATACTCCGGTTGGAACTTTATTGAAGCTATATGTTAAAAACATCCTAATGATTGATTCTGTACTTAGTTTGAAATGTTTCTTCGACCGGTACTATCACTTTTTGAAGTTCTTGTCCGATATAACGCTGACCAAAATTAGCGGTTGGATATGTATACCAAATGTATTGCAAATTAAATTCGCAACCATATATCAAAATATTTGAAGGAGACAGTTCTTCTGCTTAATCTGGCTTTAATTCCAGTTTGTCTTCAAATGAATAACCCTCTACTGCACAACATTGCCCTCAAGCAACAGAAAAATATATTGCCCCTCACACCGCCTATATTTTCTACAATTCATAAACATGGCAGTATGTGATGACATGTCTGTAAACAATCCAATGAGGCGCAGAAGTTGGTATGATGGATCAATTGGGGGAGGGACCTTATTTTTGGAAGCAGAGAGATGTGAGCATATGGTTTAGCGGAGGGTAAGATACATTTCATTATTTAGCATGTTTAAATAGAGATAATGTGAAAAAAAGTCTGAACTTGTGTAGGAACCTCTGTAGAAGCATACTTGATAGGTTTTGAGCATGTTTAATTTTTCTATATACTGCATATTCAATGTTGTGCAGGCTACTTTTCAGGGCAATATCATGCTCAATGAAAAACATGTAATTTGATGTAAAAATGGCCTTGGTCAATGTTTTTGCCAACGTATCCACTCACATTCACAGCCAATGGACACAGGGACATTCTATGGGTGAAAGGAGCTTAATTTACCACACCCTCTGATATTGAGGACAGTGAGCTTGAGGACAGTGGCAGCGAGGAAGAATGGACTCCAGAATCAGGTTTGAAAGGCAGTGAAATAATAGTTTATGCCCAACTTGTATTTTCTTATGAAAATAGTGCTTATTTCACTTAATAAATGTAATGAAAATATGAGATTTTCTTTGGTGTTTTAGTGAAGTGTTGCCCTGAGACAACAAAACAATTCTGAGTGTGGGAGGTAAAACAGTTTTTTAAAGTATGCTGTAGAGGGATAATTGATACGTTGGATTCACGTCTTTAAAGAACAGGACTAAATCAAATCAAATGTTATTTTCAATGCATTTAAAGTTTGATTTGATTTAGTCCAATTATTTAAAAGTAGACTCAGCTAAATGACGTTGCCACAAGCAACACCACAGATATTGAGAGGAAGGAGATGCAAGACTTGTCTCTTACACATTCACACACAATGTCTGCACATGTGCACGGGCTCGCTTCAAACTGTTCAAAGCGTGGTAACCAGGCCACCAAAACAGTGGAGAAGTTGAGCCTCGCACTTCAACACTCTTAGTTGTTACGGAAATTGACCCCTATGCTGTTTACTTTCTGCATATTCGTAATATTCACAGAGTCTATCTTTAAGTAGAGAGGACAATGCCATGCTGACTCACGTGTGTTTACATGTGTGGGTGGGGTGAGGATAAGGCTTAAGTGTGTGAACAATGCTGAATGGACTTGAACAAAGCAGAGTTCTCTAGAAGTGTGAAAAGCTCAATGTCTTTCCAAGTGCATTCTTCAAATTAAGGTTTTTTTGTCACGTGCGCCAAATACAACAGGTGTAGTAGACCTTACAGTGAAATGCTTACTTACAGGCTCTAACCAATAGTGCAAAACATTTATTAAGTGAACAATAAATAAGTAAAGAAATAAAACAACAGTAAAAAGACAGGCTATATACAGTAGCGAGGCTATAAAATTGGAGAGGCTACATACAGATATCGGTTAGTCAGGCTGATTGAGGTAGTATGTACATGTAGATATGGTTCAAGTGACTATGCATACAGTGCCTTGCGAAAGTATTCGGCCCCCTTGAACTTTGCGACATTTTGCCACATTTCATTTTGCCACATAAGTTAATACTTTGTAGCGCCACCTTTTGCTGCGATTACAACTGTAAGTCGCTTGGGGTATGTCTCTATCAGTTTTGCACATCGAGAGACTGAATTTTTTTCCCATTCCTCCTTGCAAAACAGCTCGAGCTCAGTGAGGTTGGATGGAGAGCATTTGTGAACAGCAGTTTTCAGTTCTTTCCACAGATTCTCGATTGGATTCAGGTCTGGACTTTGACTTGGCCATTCTAACACCTGGATATGTTTATTTTTGAACCATTCCATTGTAGATTTTGCTTTATGTTTTGGATCATTGTCTTGTTGGAAGACAAATCTCCGTCCCAGTCTCAGGTCTTTTGCAGACTCCATCAGGTTTTCTTCCAGAATGGTCCTGTATTTGGCTCCATCCATCTTCCCATCAATTTTAACCATCTGCTGAAGAAAAGCAGGCCCAAACCATGATGCTGCCACCATCATGTTTGACAGTGGGGATGGTGTGTTCAGCTGTGTTGCTTTTACGCCAAACATAACGTTTTGCATTGTTGCCAAAAAGTTCAATTTTGGTTTCATCTGACCAGAGCACCTTCTTCCACATGTTTGGTGTGTCTCCCAGGTGGCTTGTGGCAAACTTTAAACAACACTTTTTATGGATATCTTTAAGAAATGGCTCTCTTCTTGCCACTCTTCCATAAAGGCCAGATTTGTGCAATATACGACTGATTGTTATCCTATGGACAGAGTCTCCCACCTCAGCTGTAGATCTCTGCAGTTCATCCAGAGTGATCATGGGCCTCTTGGCTGCATCTCTGATCAGTCTTCTCCTTGTATGAGCTGAAAGTTTAGAGGGACGGCCAGGTCTTGGTAGATTTGCAGTGGTCTGAAACTCCTTCCATTTCAATATTATCGCTTGCACAGTGCTCCTTGGGATGTTTAAAGCTTGGGAAATCTTTTTGTATCCAAATCCGGCTTTAAACTTCTTCACAACAGTATCTCGGACCTGCCTGGTGTGTTCCTTGTTCTTCATGATGCTCTCTGCGCTTTTAACGGACCTGCATTTATACGGAGACTTGATTACACACAGGTGGATTGTATTTATCATCTTAGTCATTTAGGTCAACATTGGATCATTCAGAGATCCTCACTGAACTTCTGGAGAGAGTTTGCTGCACTGAAAGTAAAGGGGCTGAATAATTTTGCATGCCCAATTTTTCAGTTTTTGATTTGTTAAAAAAGTTTGAAATATCCAATAAATGTCGTTCCACTTCATGATTGTGCTCCACTTGTTGTTGATTCTTCACAAAAAAATACAGTTTTATATCTTTATGTTTGAAGCCTGAAATGTGGCAAAAGGTCGCAAAGTTCAAGGGGGCCGAATACTTTCGCAAGGCACTGTATATGATGAACAGAGAGTAGCAGCAGCATAAAAAGAGGGGTTGGGGGGGGGACATAATGCTAATAGTTCGGGTAGCCATTTGATTACCTGTTCAGGAGTCTTATGGCTTGGGGGTAAAAAACTGTCGAGAAGCCTTGTCTCTTAGCTAAGTAGGCAAGTTTACCGACTTTTAAAGCGGAATAACTTTCTTATGTTTCCTCCAGCTACAGTGTATGATGGACCACTAAAAGCTCTTACATTTGATAGAAGCCTCTATAGAGAAATCCAGACACATTTTGCTGTGGTGGCTGGGACAATAAAAAATAAAAACATCACTTCAAATACATGTTGAATG
>NC_048588.1:4000000-4010000 GCF_013265735.2 Oncorhynchus mykiss | reverse complement strand
TATTTATGCATTTCATTTCAATACATTTGCTAAAGATTCTAAAAACATGTTTTCAGTTTGTAATTATGGGGTATTGTAAAGGTTCTGTATTTCATTTTCTTAGTCAACCTTGTGTTCTGTTTCCTTGTCTTCTTGAACGTAGCCCTGTTTCTTTGTGTTCTTGAACGTAGCCCTGTCTTTCATTTTAGTTGCTCACCTGGTCTCATTAGCTCCTTATTTAGTTCAGTTCATTCTCTTTGTGCCTTTGTGAGGTGTTGTTCGTTTTGACTCTACTCAGGATTTCCTAGCTCGTTTGTGAGAACCAGTTATAGCCTTCAGCCCTAGTTTTGATTCACCTGCCTGTTTGCCTACCTGTGTGTGACCATGATTCCTGCTTTCTGCGAAGGCGAAATAAACACTTGCCGCGCTCTGCGCGTGAATCTACCCCTTTTTCTCCCTGAGTATTCATTACAGAATACCTCAGTAATGGATACTCAGGGAGAAAAGGGTGTAGATTCACGCGCAGAGGAATCGTGGTAACAGGTAGGCAAACAGGCAGGTGAATCAAAACTAGGACTGAAGGCTATAACTGGTTCTCACAAATGAGTCCGGAGACTGAGATCGCCATTGCAAAATGTTGATTATTTTTTTTGTGGCCAATAAACCATTTCTTTGTGGATTTTGACGTGTGCTTGGGGTTATTGTCTTTCTGGAAGATCTACTAGAGGCCAAGTTTTATCCTCTTGGCGGAGACAACCAGGTTTTTGCCAAAAATGTCCTGGAACTGGGTAAAGTTCATGACTTCAACAAGTGTAACAGTATAACGTCCGTCTCCTCGCCCCAGGGACCCTCTGCACACATCAACAACTGACACCCACGAAGCATCGTTACCCATCGCTCCACAAAAGTCACGGCCCTTGCAGAGCAAAGGGAACCACTACTTCAAGGTCTCAGAGCGAGTGACGTCACCGATTGAACCGCTATTAACCACCGCTAACTAGCTAGCCATTTCACATCGGTTACACGAGGGCCTCAAAGGACCAGTGGAAACAAAATAATCCCATAACATCAAAGATCCACCACCATATTTTACAGTAGGTTCGAGGTGATTTTCTGCTTATGCTTCCGTCTTTCGACGTCCAACCCACCACTGGTGTGCGTGGCCAAAGGGGCTCTATTTTCATGTCATTTGACCATGGCATCGGTTCCAATCCAAGTGCCAATGCCGTTTAGCAAACTCCAGGCCTTTCAATTTGATGGATGACATGAAAACAGAGCTCTTTGGCCACGCACACCAGGCCACTGTCATGTACTGTCATGTTGTCTTGTCTCTGTCCTTTCCCTTCACCCTGTCTCCCTCTGCTGGTCGTTGTTATGTTACCTTTTCTCCCCCTCTTTTCCCCAGCTGTGCCCTGTCTCCTCCTAACTACCTCGTCACCCCGTTCCCCACCTGTTCCCTTTTTCCCTCTGATTAGGTCCCTATATCTGTCTCTGTTTCTGCTCCTGTCCTTGTCGGATTCTTGTTTGTTTGTTTGTGTGTCTCATGCCTGAACCAGACTATCATCGTGTGTGCTGCAACCTTGTCCTGTCCTGTCGGAATCTACCTGTCCATCTGAGCCCACGTATGTTCGTCATTAAAGTACTCTGTTTGTTAATTCGCTTTTGGGTCCTCATTCACGCACCATAACAGAAGAATCCGACCAAGAATGGACCCAGCGACTTCGGATCCTCTCCACTCAGCCGTCGAGATCCAGGGAGCGATGCTAGGCAGACACAAGCAGGAATTGTCTGCTGCTCGACATGCCGTTGAGACCCTGGCCACCCAAGTCTCCAACCTCACAGAACAGGTTCACCATCTCCGCCTCGATCCACCGGCCACTTCCAGGGCTTTCGAATCTCCGGAGCCCAGAATCAATAACCCGCCGTGTTACTCTGGGGAGCCCACTGAATGCCGCTCGTTCCTCACCCAGTGTGATATTGTGTTTTCTCTCCAGCCCAACACTTACTCCAGGAGCACTGCTCGTGTCGCCTACGTCATATCTCTCCTTATTGGACGGGCTCGTGAGTGGGGCACGGCAATCTGGGAGGCAAGGGCTGAGTGTATTAACCAGTATCAAGACTTTAAGGAGGAGATGATACGGGTTTTTGATCGATCTGTTTTTGGGGAGGAGGCTTCCAGGGCCCTGTCTTCCCTATGTCAAGGCAATCGATCCATAACAGACTACTCTATTGAGTTTCGCACTCTTGCTGTCTCCAGTGGCTGGAACGAGCCGGCCTTGCTCGCTCGTCTTCTGGAGGGTTTCCGCGCAGAGGTAAAGGATGAGATTCTCTCCCGGGAGGTTCCTTCCAGCGTGGATTCCTTGATTGAACTCGCTATTCGCATTGAGCGACGGGTTGATCTTCGTCACCGAGCTCGTGGAAAGGAGCTCGCGCTCTCCGTCGCCTCCCTCTCCGCATCACTACCATCTTCCTCTGCCGGCTCGGGTGCTGAGCCCATGCGGCTGGGAGGTATCCGCATCTCGACTAAGGAGAGGGAACGGAGAATCACCAACCGCCTCTGTCTCTATTGCGGTTCCGCTGGTCATTTTGCCACTTCATGTCCAGTAAAAGGCCAGAGCTCGTCAGTAAGCGGAGGGCTACTGGTGAGCGCTACTACTCCTGTCTCTCCTTCAAGATCCTGCACTACCTTGTCGGTCCATCTACGCTGGACCGGTTCGTCAGCTTCCTGCAGTGCCTTAATAGACTCTGGGGCGGAGGGCTGTTTTATGGACGAGACCTGGGCTCGGGAACATGACATTCCTCTCAGACAGTTAAAGGAGCCCACGGCCTTGTTCGCCCTGGATGGTAGTCCTCTCCCCAGGATTCAGCGTGAGACGCTACCTTTAACCCTCACTGTTTCTGGTAATCATAGTGAAACCATTTCTTTTTTAATTTTTCGTTCACCTTTTACACCTGTTGTTTTGGGCCATCCCTGGCTAGTTTGTCATAATCCTTCCATTAATTGGTCTAGTAATTCTATCCTCTCCTGGAACGTCTCTTGTCATGTGAAATGTTTAATGTCTGCTATCCCTCCTGTTTCCTCTGTCTCTTCTTCACAGGAGGAGCCTGGTGATTTGACAGGGGTGCCGGAGGAATATCACGATCTGCGCACGGTGTTCAGTCGGTCCAGGGCCACCTCTCTTCCTCCACACCGGTCGTATGATTGTAGTATTGATCTCCTTCCGGGAACCACCCCCCCCCGGGGTAGACTATACTCTCTGTCGGCTCCCGAACGTAAGGCTCTCGAAGATTATTTGTCTGTAGCTCTTGACGCCGGTACCATAGTCCCCTCCTCCTCTCCCGCCGGAGCGGGGGTTTTTTTTGTCAAGAAGAAGGACGGGTCTCTGCGCCCCTGCATAGATTATCGAGGGCTGAATGACATAACAGTGAAGAATCGTTATCCGCTTCCTCTTATGTCTTCAGCCTTCGAGATCCTGCAGGGAGCCAGGTTTTTCACTAAGTTGGACCTTCGTAACGCTTACCATCTCGTGCGCATCAGGGAGGGGGACGAGTGGAAGACGGCGTTTAACACTCCGTTAGGGCACTTTGAATACCGGGTTCTTCCTTTCGGCCTCGCTAACGCTCCAGCTGTCTTTCAGGCATTAGTCAATGATGTCCTGAGAGACATGCTGAACATCTTTGTTTTCGTTTACCTTGACGATATCCTGATTTTTTCACCGTCACTCCAGGTTCATGTTCAGCACGTTCGACGTGTCCTCCAGCGCCTTTTAGAGAATTGTCTTTTCGTGAAGGCTGAGAAGTGCACTTTTCATGCCTCCTCCGTCACATTTCTCGGTTCTGTTATTTCCGCTGAAGGCATTAAGATGGATCCCGCTAAGGTCCAAGCTGTCATTGATTGGCCCGTCCCTAAGTCACGCGTCGAGCTGCAGCGCTTTCTCGGCTTCGCGAACTTCTATCGTCGTTTCATCCGTAATTTCGGTCAGGTGGCAGCTCCTCTCACAGCCCTTACTTCTGTCAAGACGTGCTTTAAGTGGTCCGTTTCCGCCCAGGGAGCTTTTGATCTCCTCAAGAATCGTTTTACATCCGCTCCTATCCTTGTTACACCTGACGTCTCTAGACAGTTCGTTGTCGAGGTTGACGCGTCAGAGGTGGGAGTGGGAGCCATCCTTTCTCAGCGCTCCCTCTCTGACGACAAGGTCCACCCATGCGCGTATTTTTCTCATCGCCTGTCGCCGTCGGAACGTAACTATGATGTGGGTAACCGCGAACTGCTCGCCATCCGGTTAGCCCTAGGCGAATGGCGACAGTGGTTGGAGGGGGCGACCGTTCCTTTTGTCGTTTGGACTGACCATAGGAACCTTGAGTACATCCGTTCTGCCAAACGACTTAATGCGCGTCAGGCGCGTTGGGCGCTGTTTTTCGCTCGTTTCGAGTTCGTGATTTCTTATCGTCCGGGCTCTAAGAACACCAAGCCTGATGCTTTGTCTCGTCTCTTCAGTTCTTCAGTAGCCTCCACTGATCCCGAGGGGATTCTCCCTGAGGGGCGTGTTGTCGGGTTGACTGTCTGGGGAATTGAGAGGCAGGTAAAGCAAGCACTCACTCAAACTCCGTCGCCGCGCGCTTGTCCTAGGAACCTTCTTTTCGTTCCCGTTCCTACTCGTCTGGCCGTTCTTCAGTGGGCTCACTCTGCCAAGTTAGCCGGCCACCCTGGCGTTCGGGGTACGCTTGCTTCCATTCGCCAGCGTTTCTGGTGGCCCACCCGGGAGCATGACACGCGTCGTTTCGTGGCTGCTTGTTCGGTCTGCGCGCAGACTAAGTCCGGTAACTCTCCTCCTGCCGGCCGTCTCAGGCCGCTTCCTATTCCCTCTCGACCGTGGTCTCACATCGCCTTAGATTTTGTCACCGGACTGCCTTCGTCAGCGGGGAAGACTGTTATTCTTACGGTTGTCGATAGGTTCTCTAAGGCGGCTCATTTCATTCCCCTTGCTAAGCTTCCTTCTGCTAAAGAGACGGCACAAATCATCATCGAGAATGTTTTCAGAATTCATGGCCTTCCGTCAGACGTCGTTTCGGACAGAGGTCCGCAATTCACGTCTCAATTTTGGAGGGAGTTTTGCCGTTTGATTGGGGCTTCCGTCAGTCTCTCTTCCGGCTTTCACCCCCAGTCTAACGGTCAAGCAGAACGGGCCAATCAGACTATTGGTCGCATCTTACGCAGTCTTTCTTTTCGCAACCCTGCGTCTTGGTCAGAACAGCTCCCCTGGGCAGAATACGCCCACAACTCGCTTCCTTCGTCTGCGACCGGGCTATCTCCTTTTCAGAGTAGCCTCGGGTACCAGCCTCCGTTGTTCTCATCTCAGTTCGCCGAGTCCAGCGTCCCCTCCGCTCAGGCTTTTGTCCAACGTTGCGAGCGCACCTGGAAGAGGGTCAGGTCTGCACTTTGCCGTTATAGGGCGCAGACTGTGAGAGCTGCTAATAAGCGTAGAACGAAGAGCCCTAGATATTGTCGCGGTCAGAGAGTTTGGCTCTCCACTCAGAACCTTCCCCTTAAGACGGCTTCTCGCAAGTTGACCCCGCGGTTCATTGGTCCATTCCGTATCTCTCAGGTCATTAATCCTGTCGCAGTGCGACTTCTTCTTCCGCGATATCTTCGTCGCGTCCACCCGGTCTTCCATGTCTCCTGTGTTAAGCCCGCTCTTCGCGCCCCCGCTCGTCTTCCCCCCCCCCCCCCCCATCCTTGTCGAGGGCGCACCTATCTACAGGGTCCGTAAAATCTTGGACATGCGTCCTCGGGGCCGTGGTCATCAGTACCTAGTTGACTGGGAGGGGTACGGTCCTGAGGAGAGGAGTTGGGTTCCCTCTCGGGACGTGCTGGACCGTGCGCTGATTGATGATTTCCTCCGTTGCCGCCAGGTTTCCTCCTCGAGTGCGCCAGGAGGCGCTCGGTGAGTGGGGGGGTACTGTCATGTACTGTCATGTTGTCTTGTCTCTGTCCTTTCCCTTCACCCTGTCTCCCTCTGCTGGTCGTTGTTATGTTACCTTTTCTCCCCCTCTTTTCCCCAGCTGTGCCCTGTCTCCTCCTAACTACCTCGTCACCCCGTTCCCCACCTGTTCCCTTTTTCCCTCTGATTAGGTCCCTATATCTGTCTCTGTTTCTGCTCCTGTCCTTGTCGGATTCTTGTTTGTTTGTTTGTGTGTCTCATGCCTGAACCAGACTATCATCGTGTGTGCTGCAACCTTGTCCTGTCCTGTCGGAATCTACCTGTCCATCTGAGCCCACGTATGTTCGTCATTAAAGTACTCTGTTTGTTAATTCGCTTTTGGGTCCTCATTCACGCACCATAACAGCCACGCACACCAGGCCACGCACACCAGGTCTAAGATCCCTCCCAATATGTCCTCCAATCTCGTAAAACATTTCAGAAAATGTGTGAAAGTTATTGAAAACTGGGGTGGCAATCATTTTTGAGAAAAAAATACTACTTGTTAAAAAAGTATATTTCTCTGAGGAATTGTTTCAAATAATATAATTGTCCATTTTTTTAAGCATACAAATATAACTCAGTATTTCTTTATTTTGCTCATCTTTATCAAAGGTGCCAATAACTTTGGACCTGTAGATCACCACGTGGTTCATCTCTTTCTTTTACTCAAGTTTGCTTAGTTGTCGTTTCATATGTCTTTTCATCACCTAGCAACTTCTTTACTGAACTACAATGTTGAGAGTGCGTGTGTGCGTGTTTGTATGAGTGTGTGCGTGTGCGTGTGTGTGTGTGTGTTACCCCTGTAAGAACAGACAGGGTTTGAGACGACAGACAGGAGAGAAAGAGCAACCATAATCGCAACGTCCTTCTCCACCGCAATTATCCTCTCACTCTGCAATCCTTCGCTCCCTCCCTCCCTCCCTCCCTCTCTCTCCCTGTTTCTCTTTCACTGTCGCTCCCTCACTTCTTCCGCGGTCGAACATAATTTGAGTGCAATTAACTTCCCTTAAAAGCCAGCGCTGCTTTAAACGCCGAGAATTAGGTGGGAGGCAGACATGGAGAAAGTGAGGGAGAGCGACGGAGGAGAAGTGATGAGGAGACAGTAAGACAGAGCGAGAGAAAGAGGGAGAGAGGACAGACACAGACAGAGACAGACAGAGAAGTGGGAGTCAAGAGGCAGCAAGAGAGAGCGAGAGACAGAAAGAGGTGAGTTTGACCTCACAACCAGTGACAGAATATTTTTTTACGATTGGTCCATGGTTTCTGTTTCGGTGTCTTCAGAAGATCTTAGAGGCTCGTGGAGTGGAGTCAGCGTGTTCTGTCATTAGACAAAATCTCTACAATATTGTAAAATTTGCCAAATACTGGGATGCTTCGGGAAAATAGACAGGTCAACATTTGGCATTTCTACAGGGTGGAAGTCATATCTGAAAGAGAGATTCTCTCTCAAAAGCTCAAATCTCCCGTGCATTTACAGTAGTCTTGAATAATACATGAAATTAAAGGTTCAGGACTAATGCACTCCACTGGAGACCCAACCTACACCACACACACACACACATAATGGGTGAAAAAGCATCACTATACATCTTTGAGAGATTTTACTTTTCCTCAGCTGGTCCTCTCCCTTTCTACCACTCCTTCGTTTTCGTCAACCACCCCCCATCCATATATCTCTCTCCTCCTCTTCCCGCTCCCTCGCTGTGTGAAGGTCATGCAATTGATTTTCCCCTGTCTATTCATTTTTCAAGATTGGCTTTGAAACGTGGGAAGCAGACAAAAACCACACTACCCCCCCCCCCCCCCTCTCTCGCTTACCACCGTGGCCCTCACCCACCCCAACCCCCACCGCCCAAACCCCGGGAGGAGGAGAGGAGAATGACAGAGGAGGGACGCCACCGCAAGAGTCCCCTTCGGGATTCCGTCTGGACACATAATTCCACATTCCTACAGTGGAATTACATCCATGCATCACACTGTAGGTATTCCAAAGTCTAACTACTGGCACCATGATGCAACAGCAGGGTTGGGGTTTAGAGGTTTTTGGACCCGTGATGAAATGGACCTGGGGCTTTCCCGCCCAGACCCGATATGCATTAATTAAATATTAAAATATAGAGACCCATTTCGAACGGACCCGAGGACAACTAGACCCGTTCCGTATAGACTTGGTCGGATCCAGACTTGGTTCGATACGAATGAGGGAAGCAGCAGAAAATAGGAGGAGCGAGAGAGAGTTGCCACTCTAGCAGGCGGGGGAGAGGCCGTACTGTGAGTGAGTGACACAGGGAGCAGGGAGGGAGAGACGAGAGAAGAGAGACAGCAACCAACCAAGCTGCTTTGATGCTATAGTAGACTAATAGCTGCCATTGCTAGGTTATTTATCACCAAATAGGATTACATAGTCACTATCGTGACTGCATCAAACCGGGAGTAGCTAGTTAAGCTAACATTAGCTAGCTATGCTAATTGAGGCCTACAGTTACAAATAACAACAACTCCATTCATAATATTAACCTCTCTTGGGTAGGGGGCAGTATTTTCAACTCCGGGTGAAAAGCGTGCCCAACGTAAACTGCCTGTTACTCAGGCCCAGAAGCTAGGATATGCATATAATTGGTAGATTTGGATAGGAAACACTCTAAAGTTTCTAAAACTGTTAAAATAATGTGAGTATAACATAACTGATATGGCAGGCAAAACCCAGAGGACAAACGATCCAGGAAAAAATACATTGAGGTCATAGGATTTTCCAATTGTTTTCTATGGGATACCCTTATTTTTAGGAACCTGGTTGCAGTTCCTATGGCTTCCACTAGATGTCAACAGTCTTTAGAAATTGTTTGATGTCTTTCTTTTGAGAAATGAAGAAGTAGTCCTATTCATTGTAAGTGTCATTCCAGGTGGACTCCACTGTTTTGGTGTGCGTTGGACGTTGTTTTTATCCGGTATTAGAAACAGTTTATTCCGTCTTAAATTTTATCGATTATTTACGTTTTAGGGTACCTGAGGTTGGATTAGGAACGTTACTAGAAATGTTTGGACCAGGTTTACAGGTAACTTATTAGATACTTTGTAGGTATGTTGGGCGAGTTGAAACCGGTGTATTTCTGAATCAAACGCGCCAAATAAATGGAAATTTTTGGGACATAAAGAAGGACATTATCGAACAAAAGGACCATTTGTGATGTTTCTGGGACATTTTGGAGTGCCAACAGAAGAAGATCTTCAAAGGTAAGGCATTAATTATATCGCTATTTCTGACTTTTGTGGTGCACCTGCCTGGTTGAAATATGATTTTCATGTGTTTGTATGAGGCTGTCCTCAGATAATCGCATGGTTTGCTTTTGCCGTAAAGCCTTTTTGAAATCTGACACAGGGGCCGGATTAACAAGAAGTTAAGCTTTATTTTGATGTATAACACATATATGTTCAAGAATGTTAAATATTTGAATTTGGTATTTTTTAATTTCGCGATTTTAAGTAGCAGCCTATCTGTTGGCTCTTAGTCGCTGTAGTCTGTCCTTCTCCCATAACTTGTAATTACATCTTCCATTGATTAGATACATGTATCTCCTAACTTTTGCCACATACCAAGGCTCTATGACTGTAGCCTGTAGCCTATTGCTGCTTTCATGACTTATGATTGGCCAACAACAACAAGAAGAACAAGCTACATGCACCATGCTCCATTCTAGTTAAATCCAAGAGCAGTCAACATAAATTGTAACATTTCTCTCTCTCTTTCTCTCTCTCTCTCTCTCCCTCTTTCTCTCTTTCTCTCTCTCCCCCTCTCGCTCTACTGCTGCAGCCGTGTTCGGTTCTGTACAGGGCCTTCCGGACAAGTCAGTTCAAATTACACATACCCGAGACTGACATGACAATCATGTCAGATCCGACCCAGACCTGTGACGTTATTCTCAAATCTGGGTCCCGGGTCGGGTGACGGTTATTCGGGCAGCAGGCAGATGATCTCTATTCCAGCGTCATGCCCAAAATGTGCGGGCGTCATACTTTCATGTTTTCCCAAATGCTTG